>NW_005842817.1:516613-553598 GCF_000455745.1 Alligator sinensis | reverse complement strand
TGCCATTATTGTGACAGTTTTCAAGACAGGAGACGGGTCCAACTGTGGAAATTACAAGGGAATCGCCTTGCTGTCTACCAAAGATCACTGTGAGAATCCTCCTGAACCATCTCGTTCCACTTCCTGGAGAGTTCCTCCTGGAACCTCAGTGTAGGTTTAGGGCATCTAGAGGCACAACTGACAATCTTCATAGCTCACCAGCTGTAGGAGATATGCTGGGAACAGCATAAGCCTCTCTACATGGCCTTCTTTAACCTCATGAAAGCCTTCGACTGTCAGCCAACACTGTGGAGGATCCTTCTTAGGTATGGATGCTCACTAAGATTTGTCACCGTTTTCTGCCTGGTCCATGATGATATGAGAGTGGTGGTTCTCAGTCATGGATCCATCACAGATCCCCTTGAGGTTAAAACAGGAGTTAAGCAAAGCTGTGTCATCGCTCCAACACTCTTCTTGATATTCCTTGCCGCAATGCTACATCCGACCACCAGCAAACTTCTAGCCGGAGTGCAGCTGAACTGGATGGTAGGTAAGCTCTTTAACCTCAGCCAACTCGGCCAAAACCAACACCACTCCGACCTCAATCATCGAGCTCCATACTGATGATACTGTAGTGCAGGGGCGGGCAAAGTCCCCTGACAGACTGTTTCCCAGCAGCCCCCACCTGCATTGCTACAGCCAGTTTCTAATTTATTTCTTGTCTGCCACTATAGATGTCCATCTTGAGTGCTGGGTACAGTACCCGTAAATAAAACCCAAAGACTCAACGCTGCCCACACACAGACCGTATCAGTTCCTCTGTTTAGAGCAGTGATGCTCAACCAGAATGCAGCAACAACCCGGGGTGCCTAGAGATCCTTGCAAGTGTGCTGTAGAGAGCCACGAACTGTTAGCATTGCTGGGTGTGCTAACATGATTCACAAGAGAAACCCAGAGATTTCAAATAATAGAAATATATAGTGTTCAAAACATTCAGGGCGCCTTGCGGTCTGAGTTCTTTGCAATAAAACAATTCCTCTATTATTTTTGTGTAATCAAAGGAGAGAGAAAACTAATAACTGGCATTTTCTGAGGGGTGCCTTGAGCCTAAGAGGTAAAGAATCCCTGGCTTAGAGAAATTAGTATAAGTGGGGTCCTAAAACTTAGTTGGCCTTTTGTTTCTTTCCACTTGTTCCCAGGAGGTCTTCTAGGTTTGTATCAATCTAGAGCCCAGCACACAGTACAGCTAAGAGATATTATTGGGGCCTAGCATACTTTCCGCTAGATCCTAAAGCGATCTTTAAAATAGAAATAGGCACTTTGGAGAAGCAGCTGACAGCAGACTCCAAAAGCATCATGCAATGCGCACGCTAAGCCAGAATACTCCTCAGCTGCTTAAAAATGTAGAGATATGGGTCACCTTCTTGCCTAATTTAAGGTCAAATTACAAAACAATTTTCAGTCTATTGAATGATTTGCTAATAAAAAAAGATACTGACCAATGAATAACTGAACACAGATTGAGTGTCGGGAACACAGGGGTCTTTTATTTTTTTAAACCTACTCCAACAGCTGCATGTTCTCTGACATCTGCACACCCCAAGGCAAATATTTAATTCAATGCATTAGGCTCAAAACCAAAAAAGCTATAAAAAGGTCCTAGACTTCTGGCTAATACTAAGGTTGCAATGATTTGCATGAGTTTCACAACTACAGGGCAGCCAAAGTGAGAAAAATGCTGTTCCTGTGGTTTCTCAGCTCAAGAGTGCGCAAGAGACATAACGGACACAGAGAGGTGGTCTCTGGGATGGCAAACCCAGAGACAAAATGAAGCAGAAGTTGTGTCCAACTTGTCAGGGCTCAAGCTAACTGGCCCCTTGGAAACTTCCAGGCAATCAAACCTAGTGAATTCCAATGTTATATATGCCATGTTTCAAATATCATCAGACCATGCCAAACACAACATGAGAAGCATTTTGTAGAAGGACAATCTTTTGGTTATTATAATCAAAACACCATAGCACCTCATACTCAGAGAGAAAAAGATCATTTACTAAAGAAATTCAGTTAATTTTTCATAGTGCGGAAGGCACACCTCAAAACACGGTATACAAGACTTTGGGAAACATAAGACTATAGACTGATTATATTTATTAACTTCTTTAAGATGCGTATCAGTGCAGCATTTGAAACGCAAGAGCAAAGCAATCCTTTGGCCTTCCCAAACTCTTGCCTGTTTGCCTCTAAAACAAAATACATGCATTAGAGACTGCATAAGCAGTCCTGGAGTGTCAGCTCTTCTGCTACACTGCAGTGACTCATTTTAACTTTTGAGAACTGGGTCTCAGTGCAAGTCCTGAGTCCTCTATTAATGCTTGGGAAAGTTAAAAGCCTTGGAAGCTTTTAATGCTTAAGTGTCTTCACAAGTGTTCTGTGCAGCTCTTTGCAGCCCAACTCAATTTAAGCACACAGGCCTGCAAGTACAACCCAAACCATGACTTAACCCCTTAGGTGCCTGAAAGCCTGCAGGTACCCACATCACTAATACATCATCACCTTAGCAGAGCTAAGTGTCTCAGCATCATGCCTAAACCCGGTTCTGTGCTCTGTGGCTACCATCTCATCTCACACACTGAGTTTCAGCACAAGAAGCCACAGTTTCATTCAAGAAGCACAAACTAGCAGTAAAAGGAGTAACCTTTTGCATAATACAGTTCAGTTTACGCACTTGCCCAGGGCTTGGGTTTGATGCCCATCTTGGGCCAAGGAAGATCAAACTGCCTTCTCAGAAAAGCCTACCCATCAGGCTTGGAAAGGAGGATTATCTATATTGCCTGCTGAAGCCATGGCATACTGCAGCAAAGGATGCAAGATCCATGGGGGCCAGAATGAGGGAGCCCTTAAGCCCAGAGATGGGGGACTCACCTGAGAGAAAGCAGACCTGGGTTCTGTCACCCTGCTCCAAACACTTCTTGCATTTAATGAAAAAAAAAAAAAAAATCTATGAACAACATGGGGTCTAGACTTCTGGCTAATACTGAACAACCCACCAAAGGGACTGGTGGGCATGAAAGAATTTGTCAAAGTTTCCAAAACTAGAGGCTGAACACAATCATCCCACATGCCCCTCCAACGTAGTTACACTTTGAGGACTAGTCGAAGACCTTCAACCAGAAGGAGTGCTTTCTTGAGGGCCCAGCGTGACCCAAAAACTCGTTACATTCATTTGGAGAGAGGCAGAGGATTTCCCACACCTTTCTCCTCGGTTCTTCCCTATTGGCTGTTAGAAATCCTCTCTCAGAGCCTCTCTTGCTGGGCATGACAAGGGAACGCAAGCCCCTAACTTGGGATTGTGAATTCCAATTTGGTCCAATTAAACATATCACAAAAAAATGCCTTGCATTGCATAAAAGCGGACAGATGGGCCTTTGAAAATCTGGACCTTAGACATATAAATGTGCACTTACAAGGCTGCTTTTAGCCATGATTCAGAATAACCAGAAACACTTAACAAAAGACGCACTCGCATCACTAAAAATTTTAAAAACATTTGAAGAATCCTACTCCATCTTTGCAAACAGGCAGAGACATATCCAGGAATGGTTTAAAATTGCTGGCTTCTCACAGTTCAAGGCAATGGTAAAGATTAAGTTGAAACCAAAATGTCAAAAAAAATAAGTGTGTTTTGATATGTATTTTAAAGTACAGAAGTCTTTACACCAAGTCTGTTTGAGCCTAAACCCACTTCGTAGCAGGTGACAAGAGCCTTTACTTTATAGCTGCACAGTTAGCAATATCGGACTTTAACATTCAAAGGAGCAACGCTGTTCTTTTTTTAAAGCAAGGAACGAGACTGAAAATATTTTGGTAGAGTCAGTTATTATTATTATTATTATAATGAACATGGCTCCCAGGTACACTTCAGTTTTTTAATTTCCTAGAAGGTGACTTGTTAAACGTGTGGAATAATATATTATACCTACAACTGGCATAACTGATGTGTTTGGTGTTACACAGTATGTCAGTTTATGAGGTCCATTCGTCGAGTTTTTGTTTTGGGGTTCTGTTTTGGCTTTTTTGGTAGAGGTGGGAGATGGAAGGGGAGAGACATATTGAATAAAATGCCGCAATTAAGAAATATTTCTGAGCTGACCCAAGCAATTGCACCTCACCTGGGATAAAAATACTCCTCTACTGGAGTGAACATTTTAGTAATCAATCACAAGAAACACACCCCTACATTGCGGTATACTCCTATTTTAAGAACAAGCAGTAAGAGAAGTATTATAGAAAGCCATAAAATCACACAAAACCATTATTAAAAAAGCCTTGATAAGGAAGGACAAAAGGGCAGGTATTTTTTTGGCATGGCTGGTTAAAGAATAAAGTTTTCTATGTACCTTTTCCTCTTTGTTTCATGCTACCTATCTTGTGTGACAAAGTCAGATCAGAGTTGAGCAACACTACACATACACAGATAAGCATGTGCATGTAAAAGTAGTAACAAAACTCAGACACCACAAATAGATATAAAAAAACTATGACGTATTAAGAAGGAAAAATGATTAAAAAGTTAATATAAAACCTTTGGATTAGCCAAAAATCGTACAGCATAGGTATGCTGCATTTTCTGCTTACATGAATAAATTAAGTGAAAAACTAAACGAGATGTACTTGGAAGTGAGGGCATGCAGAAACATCCTGACAAATGTTTTGTGGGAAATGTTGAGATATAAGCACTCAGAGCTCACGGTCAACATCTCATTCTATGTATATGGAAGCTGTCTGTACATTAATGTTAGACTGCCGACAGACTCAGACTTACCGGTTTGCTGACATTTTACATTCCCCATGTTTGGAAGGGTAGCATGTACAGAGTAGTCTAATGAAAGATTCACTTCTTTAGGGAAATTGTGTAGCTTTGCTATGGAATGATGAAAGGGCCCTGGTTTCATGGTATAAGCTTGAGTGAGAGTTTACTGCAGTGATCTACTTTCAAAGTCACAAGAGCATGGATAATCCATGGAAAAACTGATTTTTTTTTTTTTAAACTTCGTTGAAAAAAAAAGCAAAAGTAGCCATCGTTTTGTTGTTGCTGTTTAAAGCTGCTTTTTTTCCACTGTCATTTAAAATTACAGGCGACCCTCGCCATCCGCAGGGGATACATTCTCATATCCCCCGCGAATGGCAAAATCCGCGAATAAGGCAGTGGTGGCGGGAGCCCAGCAGCAGCAAGCGCAGACTCCCAAGGAGCTCCTGCTTTGGCACTCACGAATATTTGAAACCACGAATGCTGAACCTGTGAATAGTGAGGATTTCCTGTAACCGGTTTAAAATGAAATCTGAATTTAATGCAAACATTTAAATAAATGACGATGCTGAACGCATGAACCTCTATCCCAACTTTCAGATGCAGGCTGATTGTTTTCCTAAATATAAAAAGTATCAGGAGAAGACAACTAAGTGCTGGGCTAAGACTCCATGATGTAAGGAAGTCACGTATGTGGTAAGGTTTGATCCTTTGGGGGAGGTGCTTACAGGATGTGCTTCTGGGTACAAAAGACTGGAGGAGTCATCACAAGTCCTATGACCAATCTCTCACTTCAGAAGACAAATACATCTCGCACCTCATTCAGATCATCCAGTGAACCCAGCTGGGTGTTCTCATAATCCTATTTTAATGCAGTTGCTTGACCCAATTCTTGAGCAAAAATGTTAATTGTCTAGTAATTCAGCAATTCATTCATTATTCACATTTTTTTTAAATCTGGTTGTTTTTTCTAGTAGTGTTCAATATATATATCCCTGGGGACACAATGTTTAATTGATATAATTACTATTTTAAAAGCAATTTTCAAGCCTCCCCTTGCCTCAATCACTATAATAAAATAAATTCTAAATACCTTTACATTTTGGCATTCGATTTTGGGTTCACAGTAGTAGCTAGGGTCAGGAGGGACCTGAACAGATCATCGAGCCTGACCCCCTGCCACAGGCAGGAATGAATGCTGGGTTCACAAGACCCCAGACAGGTGATCATCCAACCTCCTCTTGAATCTGCCCAACATAGGGGCGAGGACCACTTCCCTGAGCAGTTGGTTCCAGATTTTGGCCACCTTAACTGTAAAATATTGCCTTCTGATCTCTAACCTAAACCTATTCTCCATCAGCTTATGACCATTGTTCCTCGTCACCCCAGGTGGTGCTGGGGAGAAAAGGGCTCTTCCTATTTGCTGTTTATCTCCCCTGATGAGCTTGTAGGCAGCCACCAGGTCCCCCCTCAGCCTCCTCTTGCTGAGGCTGAACAGGTTCAGGTCCCTCGGTCTCTCCTCGTAGGGCCTGTCCTGCTATGCTCCTTTGGATGCATGACAGGGTATGGCTGGCCTTGCTAGCTGTGGTCTGACATTGGCAGCTCATGTTCATTTTGGAGTCAATGATGACTCCAAGATCCCTTTCCGCCTCTGTGCTTTCAAGAAGGGAACTCCCCAGCCTGTATGTATGCTGGGGATTCCTTCTCCCAAGGTGCAGCACCCTGCATTTGTCTATGTTGAACCCCATCCTATTCTCATCTGCCCACTTTTGTAGTCTGTCTAAATCTATTTGAGTTTTTTATCATGGAAAAATTAGAGTTCCCACTGCCCACTTCACGCCCCCAAAAATGGGTCCAGCTGCGGCCATAGTGCTGAAGGCAACTGATATACGGTCTGAAGGTCTACAAATTTTGTCCCAAACCTTTTACCACATAGAGAGTATTAAAAGACATGACTGTCTATATCAAGAGGTTTTCTTGAGCATGATTTTAAGAAAAAAACTTTGAAAGAAACCATGCCATCTTCCACCAAAGATCAAATAATTAGCTCAAAAAGGTCCCAACACCTTTTTGTTAGATATTCTAATATAATAAAAGCCTTAGTCTGTCTGTCTGTCTGTAATGCTTTATTCGCACTCTGATTGGTTGTCCAGCAGCCAATCACAATGCTGACTGGAACAACCAATTGGAGTGCTCCAAGAGGGTTCCAGACAGGAGGCAGCAGTGTGGCGGAGCACCACTGCGATGGCAGGGACAGAGCAGAGGGGCCGGGCCAGGCCAGCGGCGCTGGCCTCGCCCCCCGAAGGTGGCAGTGGCACAAGCTGCTGGCCAAGAGGGACAGCAGAACCAGCTTCCCCCCCCCACCCTGCCGGCGTGTGGTGGTAGGTGGTGGCACTCTGTCCCCGCTCCGCTCCCCAATCATTCCTGATGAGCAGTTGGCTAGTATTTGACATAAAAAAAGAACATGGTTTAGCCCACAAGGCATAAAAAAATCTTCCTCCTGAAACTAGCCTAAGAAGCTCCATCACCATAAGCCCATCTCAAGTAGAAGAGATTGCTTTTGTTTCCCCATGACCATCCCAAAAACCATGCACTGTTACAGAAATGGACGTTAGACCATCAATGATCTCTTCAAAACAAAACATGAAAATTCCTCTCAGTGAAAACTCTAGGGAGACACCAGACCAGCGATCCTCAACTAATGTACCACAGCACCCTCGGGTGCCTCGAGATCCTTTCAAGGGTGCCACACAATGTTAGCATGATTCGGTTTATAAACACAAGTCACAAGCTAAACCCAGAGATTTCAAACAGAAATCCATAGTTGTGGTCTTTGAGCTCCATGCAATAGAAAAAGCTGTAGGCAAAAAAGGAGTGAAAATGAAGAGCTGGCACTTTCCAAGGGATGCCTCAAGTCTAAAAAGGTTGAGAACCACCACACCAGGTGCAGATGACCTTAAATCAACTGAGGTTGTCATTTACTGGGAATAGCTCCACTTGTCAGAAGTGTACAAATGCTATAGAGTAGGCAAGCAAACTGCTTACTGAGCAACTCTATGTTGCGGACTTGCACTGCTAGGGCGACGATCGTGCTTCCTCCCTGCTGCACGTCACGACCGTGCCTGGTGGCTTCTGAGAAGAACCTCAAGCAGAACCAAAACCAAAACCAGTTGCTTTTCCCAACTAACCTGAAAAAAAGCAGTCTACCAACACAGCTCTGCCTTCAGCCACCTGAACTGGAAGAAAACATGAAACTGCTGATTTCATGAGTGAAAAGTGCAGAACTTTCTTACCAGCTGGCCTAGGACCTCAGTTCTTACTAGTTTCAGATCATGTTGTAAAAGCCTCACTTGCACTGCAACTGTCCCAATGGTGATAATAAAATTAATATAGATCAGTACTGCACGTCTCAGGTGTGGGAAGGAGAAAATCAGAACAGCCGTGGGCCTTATTATTAAAAGGCACTTACACGTAAGGAGTACAGCCATTATAATGGCAGCATCATACAAAATGCATAGACAGCTTCTCAGGTCTTAAAGCAGTAGCCCTGGCCTAAGGAAAAACTTAATGAAAACTATTAACTTGTTATATACCATGCTTGTTAGAGGCCTGAACTGGGAGAGGGCCCCGAGCTCCTAGAAAAACCCAGCAGGAGCTGTGACTGTTTCAGAGACAGCAGAAACGGGCATTTGATCATTTCACAGTTAAAACTTATTGCAAGAAAAATCAGCTGAAGAACAGCTTCTGAGCAGCCTCAGCACCTGCCCACCCATCTACACAGCGTGGTACACACAGTTTTTCTATCATTTCTCCCTCTATATTTCCAGAGGCAAGGATTTCTTAGGCATACTTGGGACAGCTGGACAAGCTTCCAAATGCAGAGGTTGGACTACATGACCTCTGGAGGTCCCTTCCAGCCCTATGACACTCTTCATCAGATGACCTCACATAATTCCTGGCCCATCATAGCTACAATGCAAACTCTAACACTACCATGTATATTTTCACTTAATGAAACAGCCAGGCTTGTGCTTCAGTGAGACTAGGAAAGATAAAAATAGTCCACTGCAAGCCACCTACCCCACTTGGTTAGAATAATGGAGTTCCCAGTCAGAAGGCTGATCTGATGCAAATTTTATCTACTGCAGTAACACTGCCACCAAGCATATGCCATAGTGCTCACCCGCTATATATAACAATACCTAGCCAGATCACTTACACTGGCAAAAGTATACTTTCACCTGTATAACAAAGTCTACCTTAAAGACTTTGCTCATTACAGGTATATTTACTAGGGTGTGAAGAGGGAGAGAAACCCTGTTCAGCATAAAAAGTGCTGGCAAAACTCTGCAACAGAGCTGGCTTTTTGCCCTTGGCCCACAATTGTTGACATGCTATGTTTCCGGTGTGATGTCATCAGGAATTTCTCCCGGTAAATCAAACAAAATGCAATTCACTAGATCCTGGAAATATAATTGTGTCTCTCTCAGAGCTCTGTGCCAGTACTGCACAACTATACAAAATACCCTAAAGTATTCATCTGGCTGTATTCCATTGGTGTTATTACCCGGTTGTCATCTTTATGGGGCGCTCCACCTAGGATTAGAAACATGCTGTGCACATCTGAGCATTTAGGAAAGTCCCCCAGCTTCACAGCAAAGATTGCTAAAAAATAATCAGGGAATTACCTTAGAGGGGGTTGGCCCTGAATATATATCTATGTAGCAAAAGGTAATTAAGAAAAAGAATTTTTGTACATCACTTAAAGATTTTTTTAATTATTTGTCATAGTAACTAGCTTTCAAAAAAAAAAAAATAGATTAAAAAAAAAAATCCAGAAAAATGTCATAATCAAGGACAGCATGTTTATCATCTCTCTTGAACCCAGACATCCTGATTAAAGTTTTGGGTAAGCTCAATTTTCTATTTTTAAAAAGGAGAATTACAGAGGAGACATTATACTTGGAAACACTTTCCAGCTTAGGTTTGTCCTTTTGACTAGCAACCTGCCAAGACTTGATAAGATACCAAAAACAAAAGGATAGTTAAGATGCAAAAAATACAGAGAATTTGAGAAAACAGGTCAAGTTTGTTACGTTATTGTAATTCTAAAATCACTCATTAAAAGTGAGACCACAAAATGAGAAAAAACAACTTTTCTTTAAAAAGGTCAATAAATCTCCCCAATTAAAATAAAATCTGCTTCAGGCCGACACCATAACTCACTGGAAATGTAAAGTACTTACATAAACTACAAACCAAATCAAGGAGAATAAACATTTAAAACCAAAATGAAACAAAGAAAGCAAACAGCAAGGAGCCCGAACGCTGACAACCATTTCCTAGTTCTGAACAAGACATTAAACATCTGATCAAGTCATTTTCCAATCAAAATATATTTAAACAGGAACAGCAGAATGACTGTGCAGTTTATCACACCTGAAATTCACTGAAGTACAAGTCGGTAACAATTTTAATTTTAAGAGTGCCGAGATAAAGAAATAAGAGCTTACCAGGTCCAAAGACATACTTGCTTGAACACACCCAGTGTTGCTGGGTTGTTTTTTTTTTATTTTGGGGGAGGAAGAAAAGTGCTGTAGCGAGCAAAGTTCATACGTTAACCTGAAAAGGTTCCTGGATTAGTCCGAAGCTGGTAGAAGCAGCTGTGCACACCTGGGCTGGCAAAACATTCTTCCCCCAGCCTAATTCTGGCACAGATCTTTGCTCCACTGAGCGAACTACTAAAGTGAAACTGCATAGCCAAGTCATACACTAAAAAAGCTGTATGTTTAAATAGTCAAAGTACCACCAGGAAGTATTCAGTAAAAGTTTCCTACCTTAACTCATGGAAGCAGCTAATTAGCCTACCCACTGCTCCTCCCTCCTTCAGACAACTGCTTTGAGCTTACAGTCAAGCTAGGTGGATTTCTGCTGCTTTATTAATCTGCATGGATACAATAAAAATCCAAGGCTGCTTCTGCTACAATATTTAAGTATTGAGCAGCTCTCTCTCAAAAGGCTTTTCTTTTTTTTCTTTCAATGCCAAGTGCTAGATCAGCCAAGTACAAAATAAATTAATCAAATCTTAGGAGATTTTTAAATGCTATCTGGACAGCAAGTTAAACTAATGTGTCAGAATTTGAAATGCAGACAAGGCTCTTTGGGTAGATGTGAAGTCTTTTATTAGACCAACTAAATAGCTGGAAAATTGTTCTTTGCAAGCTTTCAGGCACAAGCACCCTTTGTCGGGCAGAGAAAGTCTATGGGTGTTTTGTGCGCTCTCCTGTATGCCAATATGCAAAATGCAGGTTTTAAACACTTTGTTGTTACAATGAGCCTAAAATGAGAGGTTAAAACAGAGGAGAAGAGATTTCCCCACTGACTTTTTATATGTAGTGTAGTCAAATGCATGCTTTCACCATCTTCCTGTTCAGTCTAGTTTCACATGCTGTGTTTGTATGTATGTGTGGGGGAAGGGAGCCTTGCCCCATGTACCACGGTGGGTTTTCTTAATAGAAACATGCAATTTTTAAAACAAAACAAAAGTCCACAACCTCACACATGAAATGAAGCATGCTTAGAGATATAATCTTTTTTTAAAAAATCACTGTATTTCATATCATAAGAGAGAAACAGGCACATATCAAACTGAATGACAGAAATAAAACACACAATTTGCAATATTCCAATACAATGACTCAAAAAGTCTGTTTTAGGAGTGGGGTGAATAAAAAAAAAAGCACGATTTAAAAGGGGAAAAAAAAAAAAAAATCAAGGATACTGTTTTAAATTTAAAACAGATTTTTTTATTTAAATTATAACTTTTCCTTTTTTAAAATAAAGCATTTAAAAATGAAATCTGAATTTAATTCAGTATAGGCTAAAGTATAAATATAGTATAATCTATTAAAACATAAATAAAACAACACATTGAGTTAGTGAGTAATAAAAACTGGAATTAAAGGCTGATTTTCTTCTACTGTATATAAGAACAAGGGGGAAAACATCTAACTCAGGGGCGGGCAATTATTTCGGGCAAAGGGCTGCTTACTGAGTTTCGGCAAGCCATTGAGGGCTGCATGACAGGCAGCCAGGAGCAAATAAATATTAATTTTCTAACATTTTTAGGGGCCCTGTGGGCCAGATACAATGGCCTGGCGGGCTGCATCCGGCCCATAGGCTGCATTTTGCCTACCACTAACCTAACCCTTACGGTCAAACTTTAAAAAAATTGCACCATATTTTATATATTAGGGCAGAAGTCCCCAAACTTTTTCATAGTGCATACCCCCTTCCAGATGCATCAGCTGCCATTGTACCCCTACCATAAAACATGTTTTAACCCCTTGAGTGCCAATTATTATTATAATGAAGATTAAATCTGCCATTACACAATTTCTCCTGCATACCCCCCAGAGATGTCTTGCGTACTTCCAAGGGTACACATACCACAGGTTGGGAACCTCTCTGTATTAGGGGACTGACCCTGCACAGGATGCAGGGTCTATACTACTGGATACAAAGAATCAGCAAAGTCATCACAAGTGTTGGAACCTGGCCTGAATCCAGCAGACATCATCACGTGTCTTCCTTGATCAGCATTCTCCACCAAGCCCACTTAGATGGTATCAAGCTCCTATTTTATTCAATTTACCTGAGCTCTGATTAACTCAGCTCTCAAATTATGAATATTTATAATTCTGCACCGATAATGATAGCTTATTGTCCGCTAGAAAAAACGACAACTTAGAAGATAATGAAACAAACTTGAAAGCTTGTATGAGTGCACTGCTCATTTGATGCATCTTTAGCTAAATGTTGTAGAAAACTTCAAAATACTTCCATAACAATCCATTTGCTTGAGCTTCACTGAAGAGAGCTGCGGGTTCTAAGCTCATTCTTCCCCAGAACGTGTGATGGACTTCAGTGGTTGACTGCTTTGAGTTATTTATTAAGAACCAACCTATTCTGAGGACCGTCTATAAAGAAAATATGACAATAAGTGATGGACGTGTCACAGCTGGAGTAGTCAATGTTGGATTAAAGAGAAGGGTAGAAGATACACCTAAATACACTAAAACCTATTTCCATAGCCTTTGATTGATTACAAAAAGACTGCTGCTGTATTACGTGGCACCAGGGCAGATGCCCAGATGCTAAAGAGGCATGCAGAATAAATAACATGGATGTCTATTAAATCACCCATTAATCATGTCAACCAGAGATGAACCATTCAAACAGTATATGTTTGCTGAGGATATTTTTTTTTAAGTTGCACCATTGAACTGGTGGAAGTCACTACTCTGTGTTAAGAATATTGACAAGAAAAGGAGGTAGAGTAAGTCCTTGATCCACCCACTACTTTACTACCTGAAATTTAACTTTGCTGCTGGTTATTTCTTGCCATAAAGTTTCTGGAAGTTCTTTCCAAATTTCAGCAGCATCCACAATATAGCAACAAGATTTCCAGCAACGCTTCCTGTGTAACAAATGTTCCAAAACAACACATAATAATTAACTTTCTTGTCTGTATAGAAGCAGAATTAATCTTTAGCAAAACTCTGAAGACTAGATTTATCACCTTATTAAGGCTCCTTGCAGGCCAGACCCAGCCTGGGACATGAGGGCTGCTGCAGTGGCCACTACGGGGGTGGGAAAAGGGGTTTGGCAGAAGCAATGAGAGGTCCAGTGGCAGCAGTGAGCCCCAGAGAGAGCTTAGGGGCAGCAGCAGTGAGCCAAGCTTCCCACCAATAGCCACGTCTGGCAAAGCCAAAGGGCCCCAAATTCTGCAGCAGGCCATGCCCCTCAACTTCTGGTAGTCCCCACCAATAGCCTGATGGGCTGGATAGAGAGGCTCTGCAGGCCACGTACCCCTGGCTTACAACACACACCCCCCACTATTTTGTAAGAGTTTAAAAAATAGCCCAAAAATACATTAATAAACCACACGCTATTTCTAACCGTCAATTACATTTTGAGTCTGAATGGGCTGATCACCCTTTGCCCATGCTCTCAGCAGCAAAGAACCACAGGTTTTGATGTAAAAGCTATTAGGTGTGACAATTTCGTGACACATTTATGCCACTCTCCTCCCATATCATGAGACCAGAGCGAGGTGGACAGGGAGGGACGGGGGGGGGGGGGGGGGAAGCAAAGAAACTTGCACACACCACTACGATCCACTTCAGCTGCGATGACTACGCAGCCACAATCTGGGGCATCCAACACACTGAAGAAGAACCCAGCCATAACCCTCCCAATGACATTTTGGTGGTTCTTTAGGCCAGCCATATGTTGTACGGCAACAGGTGTAACTGTCCTTGGCTGCCAGAGGATAGGATTTTTCCTCCTAGTTGACACGATTAACGAGACAGATAAACTAACAGCACTGGTAACAGCTAGCAGAGCTGAAACTGCTTTCCCCCCCATCCACATCTTTTTCCAGATGTTTTGACGCAAGTCAAGCTTTTTGGTAAATTATTTTCAACTTGTCTAAAAGCAGCCAGCACTTGAAAAGATACAGAATAGTGACCTGATGCATTACTGGTATAAGTGTACTTATTTAAAATGTTTAACCTTTTACATCCCTACTTCCTACCAGAACAAAGCGCACACCGCCGAAACAGAAGTGACACCTAGCGAATCAACTTACTGGCTAGTCAGAGCATCAAATAAAACTTCCAACAACAGCAGAATTTCAGTTCTTTCAAGGATGCATTTAAAGTTCAACCTCAAACCACCCAACACATTAAGAGAAAACCAATCCTACTGTCTGGTCCCCTCCTAAAGTCTCATCCCTGTGAGATTTCTGCCCTTTCTATGTAAGCAGGTGTTTTCCAGCCAGGACTTCTGCCCACTTGATGTGGAAAGGCCTCTTTTTTAGGGTCCTCTCCCTCTGACCTTGGATCTCGTGCAGAAGACTTTCCCTGCTAGCCTCTTTCCTAAGTGAGCTACTTGCTGGCTTGCTATCTGATGGCCTGGTCATACGGCAGCCTATAACTTGAATTCTAAGTTTAAAACCATCCTAGAGGAGGCAGTTAATTTGTCACAAGTAGAGCTAAACCACTGTCCCCTGAAGGCGCAACCTCCCCTGGAAGACAGCACATCTACTGCCAATCTTTGACAGGGAGACCAATAGCTGAAAGGACTGAAAAATCAGAACCTCTCCCCCAAGCCCTATGGAGAAGCGGTGCTCTTCAGAGCAGAGCCAGGACAGGAAGCTGAAATCTGTGCCTTATGCAGTCTATAAAAGGAAAACTTCATAAATGTATATCTTTAGCCCTAACCCTCCAGGCTGGGCATTAACCTGGTCTTATTCTTGCAAATGGCCTTATATACCACCTACACCACAGTAAGCCAGTAAGCAAAAAGCTCTCCTATGCCAAATGCCCATGGGCTCCACCAATAACAATGCACTACTAAGACACGCTTTTAAATCAGAACATTTGCTTCTTCTACATAAATACCAGTAAGTCATATATTGAAATGTTTAGAACTAAAGGGCAGTGGGGGGCTTTGGGGGAAGTGAGTTTTTTGGGGGTTTTTTGTTTTGGTTTTTTTGTAATTTAAATCAAATTTCATTCCTTCTCCAAGGACCTAATACAGCTGGAAGATTTTTTTTTGGTGCCCTACACCGGCTACATCAATATTTAATGGCAGAAATGCAGTGAAATATCCAAAATAAAAACTCTACCCACAAATGAAAAATAAAAAGCCTATGTAAAGATAGGGCACATATAGAACAGTAATAAATGGATCTGTTGGAAAAACATAGAACAAAATCAACCTTAAGTAATCTCTGCTTTGCAGTGAGGAAGAAAACACCGTCTTTGTGGTTTAGCCACAAGACCAAGCAGAGACCTGGTTTCTATTCCTGTCTCTAACACCATCTTCCTGTATAACACCAGGAAGTCACTTGAACCTCATCAGACCAGTGATCACAATAGCCTCATAATACCCCACAGAGGAAAGTAAGCTCATTAATGCTTATAAAGCACTTTTGGTTCAAAAGAAGTTTACTATTTAATAAAACATCCCTGAAGGGTGGCCACCTGTACTTACAGAAAACAACTGTTTTTACCCAAATTAACCTTACAGATAGGGGTTACCCCAAATCATTGTGTTTGGGATTTTAGCTTTTTCCTTTATATAAGAAAAAGAAAAAAACAAAGAGAACAGATGCGGTGTGGAGGGGAAGAAGCCCAAACTTCTAAATAACAAATTATCTCCAATGGAAAAAAACTCCTAAGCAGAAAGTACAGAATTGCAATGTTTCAGGATTTCAAAAAATTAATAAATGAATAAACAAACTATAGAGAAGTGTCCCAAATGTCAATTTATTAAACATACATAAGTTTTTATGCCAGTCAATTGTTCAGTTAATTATATGCTAGTTAATTGCCGTAGTGATGGATATTACAAGTCTTTATTTTGTGTGTAAAAAAGACCATATTTACTTGAATTTAAGATGAAGTCCCCCCCAGATCAGCATGGGGGGGAGCCCCTCTTCTTAGATTTGTATGGGGGACCACGAGGGTGTGTGGGTGGGGGAAGCAGGCAACTGCTGTGGCTGTGGCCCTGAGCCTGAGGCTGGGCCAGTCAGATGCCCAACAGCCCCCGGCCCCACCACCTTCCACTTTGGCCTTTTGCAGCTTCTGCACCCCCCCACTTCCCTTTTTCTCCCTTATTGTCAAGAGCAGCTTGGCTCCAGTTGGGGCGAGTTCCCTTCCAGGCACAGAGCCCATGGAAAGTCTGTCCTGACTGGCCAGACAGCAGTACTGACATTGTTATATGGGCCAGCAATGGCTGAGCTTCCACATGCTGTCCTCCAGGAGGGAACAGAGCCCAAGCACCATCCAGCAGCAAAAAAGGAAGGCAGGGGGGTTGTGGGGAGTCAGAGGAGACAGGCAGATGCTGTAGGGAGCTGTGTGGGAGGGCCTGGTGCCAGTGGCAGGGGGAAGGAGTGGAAGGCAAAGGGCAAGGGGTCACCTGAGCCCCTCCCAGCCACTATTTTCCCCTATTGCAGCAATGGGAAGGTGAAGAAGTCAAAATGACCCTCTGATAGTTAGATTCTATACCTGGTAAATTATAACAAATTTATAAAGTTCCCATACAAAGAATCTAATTATTGGAGGGTTGTCTTAAATTCAGGATCAACTTAGAGTCAAGTAAATATGGTAATGTACAAGTCATAAGACAATAAAAAAGGGAATTTGTCTATATTCTTTGATCATAATTTTAACTAGGAAAGCTAAGCCAAGGAATCCCTCAGAGCTGTTCAGAAAGGTTAAAAAGCACCTAATGAAGTAATTTATCAAGCAAACTTCAGATATCAAGAGGGCACTAAAAGAAAGAAGTAGTAAAGATCAGTGCATGGAATACATCAGACTAAGACATACAGAAGTGAAAGAAACAGTTAAGCCTAAAAAATGGATTTTTCAAGAACACTGAAAGTACAAAAAATACTTTACTTAGAAGAAATATTTATGACTCAGAGTACACTTAGGCACTTGTCTTCTCCCTTAAAGCCAAATAGCACAAATAAAGCATTTTTTAAAACATGTCTTAGTACCATGATAAATGTTTTATAACACAAGTAAAAATGCCAGAAAACGAATAAGCCTTGAAGAGCTAAGGATTCAGTGATGAGACAAGTACTAAAAAGTATTAAAGCAAACATGGATAAACAGTACTGTAACTACTTTTAACTTTATTCAGAAACATGAGGAGGGAAAGTAAATCTTTTTAAAAGAGACCTAAAGAATAATATCAGTAAAATAATTTGTTTAATAAAACAACATAAATACGAATCTTGTTACGTTATTATATGGTTAAAATAGCCCCTAAGCTAGCGGAGCAGACTGAAGTTAATACAGAGAACTTGCCTTTACAAAATTGTCAGGGAACATGCCCCTTTTCCCATTTAGCTCCCCTTCTAGCCATCCTTCTTCTTCTAATTTTTTCACATTTTTGATGATTTCCCCAACTCGGATCGTTAATTCGTCGTCATGCACTGCATCATAATCATATTCCACGATGTAGTCAACTGAGAAAAGGAAAAAAAAAAAAACGGCTTAACTTAGACACAAGGAAATGTGAAATTTCTTGATTTTATGCACTGCATTTATTTTAAAGGGTTTTATATATAAGAAAATAGTACTTGGGATAAATTATATATAATACCTAAGCTAGTAATTCAATCTTTTTAGACTCAAGGCACCCCTCAGAAAATGCAAGTTCTTCATTTTGCACTTATTTTTTTTGACTACAGAAAAGAAAAAGAGAAATTCTTCTGCTGCAAACAACTCCGAAAAACTACAACAGGTCTGAACATTTCTAACACTGGATTCTTATTTGAAATCTCTGGGCTTACTTGTGCACACCTAGTAGTGCTAATACTACATGGCACTCTGCAGCACCCTTGAAAGGATCTCAAGACACACCAGGTACCATGACATCCTGGTTGAAAAATCAATGACCTAGGCCATCTATAGATCTGTACGTCTCAGAGTTTTATAAAGGAGGTTAGTATAACCATATCTATTTTAAAAGGCAAGAAAAAACTGGGACAGTGAGGCCAAGGGACTTATTTAAGGTGACCTAATAGGGAAAGCAGAGCTAGGAATACAGCCCAGTGCTCTATCTACTAGAAAAATACTCTATCCACTGAAAAATAAGAAGACATTTAACACGTGTTTTTTGTGAACAAAAAGCCAATTTTTTCAGGATCTGACTTGCCTGTCTATAAAGGATACGACAAGGAGAATTCTGTGCGCAAAAATCAAGGACCCTTTAAATGTTTCTTTAAGAAAGTGCCAAAAAGACAACTCCCCAGATTTAAAGTTAACTAACCTGGACATGGGGGAGAGAATGGAATAAATAAAACAGATTCAACTTGTTCAATTCAAAACAAACACAATTTAGTCATAGGAACCCTGGCAATGTACTTGCATACATCTGTTGCACAAGAATAATATCTTGTTTGCCAATAAAGAGATTAGGATCTTTTTAAATTTCTTTTTACATGAGACCAATTCTTCTAACCCAAACTCATTTTTTCATGCTGATCAGCTGCAACAGTCAACCCAACTACCAGAGACAGCATTCATACCACAAGAGCTATGTTTCTTCTATAGTTCAAGACACATGTGCAGAATAGGAGATAAGACGCATAACTGGAAAAACACACTGGAAAGCTAAACAACTAGACTTTCCTTTCCGTTTCACCTTTTCTACTGGCTTGGGTCCTCCCCTTAACACACTTTATAACCAGCCACTAGTGACATAAGAGTGCATTTTATATCAGTTAAACACCAGTACCTAGATTTGCTTCCACTGACAAGTTTAACTCCTACCTACAAGTTAAATTAGGAATTTAATTCCTAACTAGGATCTAGCAAAAGTGCTTTTACATACATTTTTAATTGCAGAGCTTTCTCCCTTTACTGCCTGCAGGTGAAGTCAGAGGAAGCCAAATGAAAAAGGGAACTACACATTCTGGTGCCACAAATACACGAGGGACTGTATAATGATCCGATCTGGCATGCTGTTTCCTGAATACACCCAACAGCTGAAGAATGAGATGCAGGTGGATCCCTTAAACAAAGGCTTAACTTAACTTCTTTTTAACGTCTTACGCTTTCTTCAGTCAACTTCACCAAAAATGGACTATAATTCTAATATTATAAAAGCCTACGTCTGTCTATTAAGCTTTATTCGCACTCTGACTGGCTGACGCAAACAGCCAATCAGAGTGCTCCAAGCGTGGGGGAGCGCTGCCGTGATTCCAAAGCCAAGCCGAGGACCAGACGGAGGGTGGCATGGGGCGTTGGGTGGCGGCACTCCATCCCAACCCCTCTACTTCCTTCCCGCCCCTGTCATTCTTGATGGGCAATTGGTTAGTCATTATCATAACGACATGGCCCTGACGCAAACTGCTGAACATCCATTTAATATTTATGGTACTGTATAATTTCCTTTTACCAAACATCTCTCTCCTGCCTAACTAAACTGCCTAAACCCAGCACCATAGGGGTTTTTTGAGAGATTTTTAGTTCTGCTACTACATTAAACTGTCCTGTCTCCCTTCTTCCCCCCAGTTGTTCACATGAAATATTGCTGACTAGACAGGAATTTCTGACAGCCATGGGTCATGCAGACAATAGTCATTTATCAACTACAATTTAAGTGGAAGGATGTCATCTCCCAAACAATTCAGCTTAACCAGTTCAGAAACCTGCACCTCAAAAAGAAAAACATTATTAAATGGTTATTTCCTTCTACACTTTCCCTTCCAGATGCTATCAAGAAGAGACTTAAAAAGTCATCTTGAGTACTATGATGCCTGTATTTCAATGTACATATTACAGCAGAGGGGATGCTCAACGCTCCCAGTCAAACGAGTTGACAGGCATAGGAGAAGTTATGTCTCCACAGTACACACAAGATTGGTACCATGGTCTAAACGGCCTGCTCTCCAGCCTTTTCTCAACTTCAGACCCTGGAGCAAGCAATCCTAACTACAATAAACCTTCACTCTTTAATTATTTCAAAAGCTATTTTGAAAGCGTTTTCTACTGATTTGTGCCCACGATGCACCCTTTTTTCTATGCCGATTAGTTGCGACAAAATTTGGCTGGGATGATCTACTTGGGGATGGTCCTGCTTTGAGCAGGGGGCTGGACTAGATGCAACCTCCCGAGCTCCCGTCCAAACCCCATTTTCTATGATTCTATGAATTCACCTACTGTAAAACATACAGTAAGCAACTAAAAACATTACACAGCCAACTCCACCCTATTAAAAACAAAAGTTTTAGCCCCTCTCATCTATCCCACTCCTCCAGGCATCAGACACACAAAGGCACAGACAACAATTTTTATTTATTTATTGAGATACCTAGAGCCAGGAACTTCAATTCGCCCCCACTCTCCCAGGCCTCTGGAACTTGCAACACTGCTCACACTCACCACTGATGGCCAACATCTGCTGCCTCACCCAAAAGAGCTGAGAAGGGTCCAGGAAAACATGCTAAAATAGTTCAAGTCCTTTCTCCTGAAGGAACACGCCCAAAAAACAATGGTAAGAAACTACCTCTAGACCCCCAACTGATAGGGACTTGCACAAACACACTCTATATTTTCCACTCTGACACCTACCTTCAGTCCCTAGTTGACCTGAGCAGACAACATGAACTCCAGGTGCCAGCCATACACAGATGACCAAGCTCCACGGTTCCTTCAGCAAACATGACCATACCAGTACTGCCACAATGGTGTAGTGATGGGATGACATCACTTGTGGCTGAACAGCAGTCTCTTAACCCAAAAAAGATGAGAGCTAATGTCTGTGGTCAAAAAAAACCAGTCTAGAGTTTACAGCTATGATTCACTTTCCCTTTGGTTGAAGGTTAGTGAAACCCACAACTCAGAAGCGGTAAGGAGCTGCTGCTAACATCTCACATAGCAACATCCGAGAGTCCGTTCTCCATTAACTCTGGCTCAGATTCCGCTCCGTCCTTACAAACAACACAATCATGCAGGGCTGGCCCACAATTTTTTGGGGCCCCCTGCACGATATAATTTTGGGGCCGTCGATCCACTGAAAAATCAAAAGTGTGGTTACTTGCAGTATAAACTCACTGAAATAAAATAAGTCAGGGCCGGGCTACATGCAGGTGGGCTGTGCTGCAGGGGGTGGGGGCAGCACATGCTGGGGACGCCTGGGTTCCCATCCTCCCCAGGGCTGGGGCCAGGGCCAGGGCAGGAGCGGAGCTGGGAACTCCTCTCCTGCTAGGCCGGGAAGGGGCTCCCTGCCTGCACCGAGCCCTTTAAACATGGTGCAGCCGGGAGGGGCTGAGCGGGGCATGGCCCCTTGGCTGCGGGGCCCCCTGTGGCCACAGGTTCTGCTGGATAGGATGGGCCAGCCCTGCAGTCATGCACATCTTTACCACCATAGAGCCATATTATAGCAGTATAATACACCCAAGTACAAAGCCTTCATGCTACTAGTGCTACCAGAAGAGAAGGCATGTTGCCACTTTAGGCACTAACTGGTTCAGGGAGGGATGAGCTTCCCTATGCAACAGCCTAGCTTATCAGGTGCTAATACCTTCATCCACTTACAGCATTTAACAAAGCTGCTGCCTACAAAAGCTCATGCCCCTATGAACCAGCTAGGTCTTTAGCAGTGCCACCCTGCCTTATCTTCTGCCCATCTTCAGACTTAACACAGCCTGCAATTACTACTGAGATCCTATAGTACACCTCTTCCACAACACAGACTACCAAGAATATACTGAACCTATTCTTTGTTCTCTACAATGTTCTCACAACATTTCAAGATCTTGTTCCTTTTGTCTTCAAAAGGGTTCCCTCCCTCTGTTTAATTTCAACTGACTGGAAATACTGGCCAAATCAGTCAGTTCCCTCCCCATGGGCCCAGGAGGTTTAAAAGATCATCTAAAAAATTGGGATGACAACCACACTCTTCTGCCACAATGAAATTCTCCCCACAAAAGAGATTCAACTTCCTCAAGGCCTGGTCCAAGACCTTAGGGCCATCACCAAACTCACCGTTTTCTACTTCAAGCACAAGGTTCAGTTCTTTGGCCTGGCCTTCCTACACTAGGAGAGACCAGCCAAAGGTTTTTTTATTAACAACATCCTTACCATAAAGAGATACTACACTGCAGCTGTTCCTAGTTGAAGGAGAGGAGAGGCTAAGAGAACACACAAATGTCAGGAAAGCATTGTTGCAAAGTGCCTCCTTAATACAAAGAGGAGCACAATACAAGAATTGACATGGAACAGAGTAGAAGAAGTTTTGATTTAGATAAACAGAGGCGGGTGGGATTCAGAGAAGTGCGGGGCAGGAGCGGAGGGTTCACTATATCCCGATTAAAAACAAACGCACAAACAACCACACACACACACACACACACACACACACCCCTGCCCAACAACTTATTCAGGCATCTCACTTCCTTAGAGCACCCAAGCTTGGAAATACTGGCCAAACCAGTCAGTGAAATTAAATTAAGAGGAATTTAAATTGAGAGGGGAGGCAGGGAATGGGAGGCAGGGGGCAGAGCAAGAAACCACTATTAATAAAATCTTTCCAGAGCACATGGCTTTAAAGTGTCCATGGCAACAGATTATTTGTTGGCCTTTCTGTTAAGACTTCACAAGAAAACCAAATACCCTGACCAGGTGAACACATGCTCACTAAAGTGAATAAATTAATTTAATCAAAGCCAAGATGTCACTTTCTGCTCGCTTAGCTAAATTCAGTTTACTGGTCTCCTATTTCTACTCCTTGTATACCATAAGATTTTGGCAGCTGATCCAGTGAACGGACATGCACAAAAGGAGCTGGGTTGTGGCTGTAAGGTGCATGCAGAGATAAACTCTTCACTACTGTAGAGCTGTTACAGCCAGATTTTCTGCTGCCTACTCCTCCCTCCTGGTGGAGAAGAAAGGCTGAACCCAAGCATGATATCAGTCATCCTCTGCATTTAATCAAACATCATCCCGAAACTACTCTGACTCCTGCTGAAGCCAGGCTCGGGCAGAGAACCTGCTAGAGCATCCTGGCAGCTCCCCTGAGAGAATTTAAGCTGAATATTGGAAAAATCCTTGTGCTGAATTTTCAGCATCCTCATACCTGCAGTTAAAATCTTCACAAATATCATAGAACAGTAGCCAGTAACTTTCAACAACAGCAGGCTACTATTTGTGGTATGGCCACTGCTGCACAGCTTGCCGAAACTGGGTAAGCGGCCCTCCGCCCAAAATAATTGCCTGCCCCTGCCTTAGCCTCAAGAAACAGGACCGGTGCTGAGCACCAACCACCTCTCTTGCACACCGACTCAAAAGCAGATGCGAGACTGCAAAGGAAAATGACTGCCTCCACCCTTCCCTCTTTGTGTGCCCATCCATCCCCCGCACTCCCCAAAATCCCACAAATTAGATAGACAAATTCCAGACCAAGCTGCTTTCATATAAGTGCTTTGTTTATACATATGGTCACTGAAGAGGGTTTTTCACTGTGGAGGAAAGTAACCCAGTGCTCACTTGCTTGTAGTCTAGACCTTGCAATGAAAAAAACATTTCCATGAATACTAAACATCAAAAACAAGAAAAAAGGGTTTTAACCCTTTCTAGATTATTAATCAGCCATTACCCTGCTGTGATGCCAAGCCCCACACAAGTAAGGACTTGCGGGGCCGTCTTCTCTACTCCATTACTCTGGAAACAAGATGCCCTAATAATAGATTTGCCGTATCACAAGCAACCCTTCTGTTCCAAGCTGTAGTTATATACTAAATGGGCAGATATTTAAAAGGACAATATTTTAGATAAGGAATTGTGATCTACACATGATCACGTAGTTAAGCATAAAGGGAATGTTTGCACTCATCAACCAGCAGAAACCCCATTTGCTCGTTTGATAACCCAGGGCAGTACTGCTGCCAAGTAATCAAACCTGGACCAATATTGACGTGTGGTCTAATACTGCATAATCTAGTCTGAGCTGTTCATTACCGTATCACTGTCTCATAATACAAAACGGAAAGAGAAAACTTCACAAGTGTTTAAGTACCTGTGTTTGTTAGCCTAATACCCAGTTCCCCTCCAGAGGGGAAATGTCTACATGTATATTTTAATATGCATTAGCCTATTTTAATATGCATTAAAGCATCACTTAAGAGGCCATTCTATTTATGTAATGTGCTTTAAAATAGACTAATGTGCATAAAGCATCATTTAAAAACCGTGCTCCTTAGTTAATACACATTAAGACAGGCTAACACGCATTTTCCTAGTACCTCACAATGAAGGTACTGGATTTAATGCGCATTAACTAAAGCACATTAATGCACATGTGGATGTGCCAGATACTTAAAACATTAAGCATCATCAAGATTCTCCTTTTTTTTCTTTTTTAAATAAAAAATGACCAGTTAGTTTAATTCAATTCTCCTGTATCTCAGAGACTATTTATATATAAAAAGTTATTTGCTTTTTTATATAAACACATACATCAATTGCTCACCTAAAGAAGAAAATCCCCACTACTAGCTGGAAGACTGTTGCTTTCTTAATAAATGAGACAAAGAGGAATTATTTCCTATTACCACTAGGGAACTTGGGAGAACAATAATAGGTTGGGGACAGCTACTAGAAGCAGGCAGTTATCAAAAGTAGTTATCACCCAGCAGCTGATAGATGGCCTAGAGCAGTGGTTTTTCCTTTTTCCTATTGGGACCCATTTGCAAAGATCCATGGCCTGTCTCAACCCACACCCCCCTGGCCCTGCCAGGGCCAGACACCCAGTCCCCTGCCCCCCTGGGCCAAGCTGGTGTCCTTCACCCCCGACCAGCAGCCCCCTGCCCCTACCAGCCCTGCTGGTAACCCTGACTCCCAAGCCACAGCCCTCTGCCCCGACCCCTCCAGCTGCCCCTGTCCTACTAGGGCTGAAGCCTGGTGGCTGCAGCAGCTCCAGCTCATGTGCGTGGCAGCAGAGAGAGTTGAGCCCCAACACAGCCTGGAGGGAGGAGGGGAGGCCTGTGGCAACCCCCGCCACACCTCCACCCTGGGCTGGGGCTGCCGCACCACACCAGGAAGCCTGGTCATGGCCCCTCCCACCCCCTGAGCTGCATCTTCCGGCCACCCTGCCCCCGCAAGCATGGGCACGGACCCCAGTGCCACCAGCCCAGCCATGCAGCTCTCTCCCACCCCTTTCCCCCGCTGCAAGGGGCAGGCACCTTCCTGCAACCCCTCTACCCTGCTGCAGTTCATGATCCTTTGAAATATTCTTGCAATCCACTTCTGGGTTGTGGCCCATGGGTTGAGAAATGCTGGCCTAGGCAGCATCCAAATCCTAACCACACACACCATGAGCAATATTTAAGCTTAAGGACATCTTTGGCATAAAACAAATGGATGTAAACTGAACACAAGCAATTTTAGGACAGGAATTAAAGAAGGTTTCTAAGCATCAGACAAGTGAGGCTCTAGAGTAAGCTTCCAAGACGGGTGCAGGGGACAGACAATTCAACTAGTTTTAAGATGAAACTTGACAACTTTATAAACAACATGATAACCTCTACTAGCATGGGACTGGATTCAAGGACTGAGGAGGTCTCTTCCAGACTTGTGACTGACACTCAAACGTAACCTCCGATACTTCCAACAAGGGCGAGAACTAAGCCCAGGTCCAATTTCACACTGGTATAAACCAACAGTACCGCCACTCTGACGGCAAAGAGAGGCAAGCAGGGGGAGGAGAAATCTGGTCACAGACCAAGCTATCCTCTCACCCCAGAGAGGATCCATTATGACCAGCTGGATGCACAAGCACAGTTCACTATGCATCTTTAGGTACCCTCAAACTTTGTATATATAATTACAACTATGGGGAAGGATTGTATCCAAGTAGGCATCTTCCATTCTCATCCTTTCTTTTGTCACCAGATACAAAAATTCAGACAGAAGGAAGATTCATATCAATGTCCCTTTAAATCAAAGCAATACTATATCAAGATGCTTATGCAGGGAACAGTATTGTTTCCCACAACACAATAAATAATTTATGTTACAAATATACCAGATGTATGTGATGGCGTGTGGTATTAACCATCAAAGATTCAGTAGCACCCCCTAGTGAATATCAAGAGCATTATTCTTCACACTATTTCTTTTCTGAAAACCATCTCTAACTCAAAGATACATTTTGCCACTTTACTTTTCAAGCTCTTCTGTGGCTCTGGCAACTTTTGACATCAACTTTTGTCTCTTAGATGGGCTCGGTCTATTAAGCAGCACTGAAACAACTGGCAACTTCCTACTTTGATACGCAACGCAAAAATGTGACATTACCACCAATTCTCAGGGGGAGTTGGACCCAAAGACAGCTCCATTATTTTTTCCAGCACTGAAGTCAATACCCAACAGTGTAGGGTATCCTGTAGAGCAGCAGTTCCCAAACTCTGACAGATTGTGCACCACCAATTTAAAACGATACAACTTCTAAGTACCACCAGCAAATTTTTGTCATATCAAGTAATAATAAATCTGTTAACGCATACCACTGACAGGTTGCCTGCGTACCACTGGCAGTACCCATACCACAGATAGGGAACCACTGCTGTAGAGTATCTTGTAGGGTGCACAAACCAGGAAGTTTAACTTCTTTTATCTATTTGGTCTGCAATTCTTAAGTCTTTACTTTCTTCTGTCAAAATTTAATTTTTATACATTTTTATTAGGAATCTGGAATACGTACTCTAATTCACTAGCACAGATGCATTTTCTTTCAGGGGTTAGACATATTACGATTCGGACAGTTGACCCACTGAAGCATTCATGGAGGTTTCTCACGCATCTCATTTTACATTCATAGTTGACACGCAGTTGTACAGTAGCTAGCCAAGTTTAGGGCAAATTAGTTTTAACCACTGGACATCTCTCCCAAGAATAACTTTCCACTGCTGAGCCTCTAGGCTCCTAACCATCAGGTCTCTGACACCGCGATCCCTAGCCAAATCTATTCACTGGGTGACTCAATGACAAAACAGGTTAAGTGAAGTTCTGCTTTTTTTGGATGTCTGCCACTCTTCCTCTGTTCATGTCACTGGCTTCAAATAGCAGTACCCTTCTACCGCAAGTATTTTCTGCTTATGCCAGCGCTTCCTGTTTCAGGGACAGCCTGCCTAAAAAAGGAAATAAAAACAAAGAGGTCTATTTGCTAGACAGTTTAATCCAAGGAGCCTTGGTTAAAGTTACTATACAAAGCTGCTCTATCTAGAAGCCACCTTGGATTTTACCTGGCATTTTTATACTGAAGACTGCGTCAACAACTTACTATTTTGTAAAATATTTTCTCACCGTCTTTTATTGGGTGTAACTAATTTTAAATGCCAACTGGAGAAATTAAGACAGCAACCAGATGGACAATGACACTCAACACTGATATCTACACTACACCAAATTATATTAAAGCAGAACACATGCTTTCCCCTCATACACAGACTACTGAAGTGACATAAAATGAAGCATACCCTGAAAATTGTTACTATCATAACTAACTCAGAGAAGGATTTTCAAGGGGCCTTCAGCAGAGCTGGCAAGAAACTCTGTAGTAGGATAGAAAAAAAAGAGAGGCAGCACAGAAGGCTGGGACATGCTTATAAGCAAACTCTAAAGACACAAGTCAAAAAAGACATTTTATAAAATGTGCATCTTGTGCTCTTTTGGAGCAGGCAATTTAAGCGTTAAATAATCAATTTGATCATATTAACTACAGAAGTCAACCTCTTCAAAATCAATCAATCAATCGAAACCACTGTCAAAATTCTTTAGAGAAAAACCTAATTAAAGCAGGTGTTCCCCCATGGCACACTCTGAAGGTCACTCATCAGATCAGCTGGGGGGAAGAGAATTCCAGCTGAATGTTTTACAGGTGCACCAATACATCAGTGACATATTGGATTAGCACTGATAATCGGGAAATTAATATCATAAGCAATCAGCTTTTTTTGGCCAGTGTAGCCAATAATGTCACTGATGAATGCCACGCGCATGCGTGCAGCTGCATCATGCACGCAGCCAGGAATGCAACCAGGCAGCTTGAAGAACAGCGAGTAACTCTGTAGGGGGAAGAGGCATGGGGGAGGGAAGGGGCATAGGGGGGCACAGATCAAGGCCCCCCACAGTGAGGGAGGGAGTGGGGTAGAGGCAGGGGCAGGTGCTGCCCAGCCAGGGAGGTGCATGCAACCCAGGGAGCAGGACAGAGCTGTGGGCAGCTTGCCCAGGGGGCGCAGGGAAGGAGGGCAGCTCCCCACCACTGCACGCACCCCTGGGTGAGGCATGGGGGGGCATGGGCCCCACCAGATTTGTGAACAGGGCCAGGGCAGGCTGCCTGCTGCAGTCTTGAGGACAGGGGCTGCACTAACCTCTTCCCAGTGAAGAGGCTGGTCTGGGGCTGCGCTCAGGGTAGTGCAGGCAGCGGTGGCGCTGCAACAGGGGTGGGCTACAGGCTAGACAGGTCCCATCACAATTTCCTTATACTGAAGATAAAAAACATCCATAGGAAACCAAAGATCCTAGAGATTATGCAAACTGCAAGGTGTTTTAAGACAACTTAGTCATATTCCCTTAACTGAAGGAGCAGTCACCTTGTGCCTCTCCATTTTCTTTTCCTGAGCAAGTTTCACAGCATGTCTGCCAAACCATTCTGGGAGACTCAAAAATGCTAGCAAACTATAAAAATTGCTGAAGCGGAGCCAGGCCAAAAAGCTTTTGAGAACAAAAAGAAAAAAAGATCATAACTCACCAAGAGTTCATAAATGCAAAGCATTATATAAGTAAGATTTTGTTCCATCCAATCTCTCCTTAAGTTCTGTTATAGTATCCCCAACTCAAATGGCTTAGGAAAGGTCAAAAATACATTTCCACTTGAAAATCCTCACGTTCAGATTTAATCTACAAAGTTTTTACAGAGCTGTCAGCTATCTATGTGAAAAGATCACACTGGCACAACTACATTGGTAAACTCTTCTTATGGATGCTGATAGCTCCAGATAAGAATGCTTTTGTCAACTTAGATCGAATCATTTGGGGGAGAGGTTGGCAGCATTTACACTAATAGAAAAAGTGGTCATCAACCCACACTGCATCCACGCTCTGGGCTCTGCCAACGTAGTTCTGGCAGCGGGGATAACAGAAGCAAGGGCTCACCCTCCAGTAAACCACCCTCCAGTCTTAGCCTGAACGTTTTAGGAACTTAAAAAAAAAAAAAAAATCTGTATCCACAGTTGCATTACATCAGCCATTCTCTCCTTTTCTGCACTGACACCACATTACCAAACTGTCACAGTCCCCTGCTCTGTTTTGAAGATGTCCTTATCTTGTTATAAAGGAAAGTGAGCAATCGTGACTCACAGAGTAAGAATCTATAAATTATATAACTGTGAACAAAAAGCTCTTTCCAGTTTGACAAGAAAGCACTGGAAGGCTTCTTTCACACTCTGAAAACACAAAAAATGCTTTGATAAAAAGACCTAATAGCTGGCACATACCTAATTCTGAATGACAACTAGTATTTTTTTATTTTTTTTGCCTTGCTGGCAGAAATCTTGGTTTGAAACAAAATTATGGAAATTTAAATGCATCACACTGAGCATGCACAAAGTGTTCCCGTAGTTTTCAGAAAGAGAAGTGATGCAATGCTTTGAATGTTCCCAGACTGGAAGTGTTCAAAGTTCCAAAATATACTCGCAAATGTTTCTTACTGTTCAAGTGAAGGCACTGTCCTAACTACTATATTAACTGAGTTTATAACTTCCATGCTACTGTGAATATTATTTATAGACCGATATATATATCTATCTATATAATTGAATCCACTGATTGTTTCTCATATGTTTCATTTCACACTCACCTTCTTCTACACTTCAAAGTGTTTTTTGTACACATACAATAGATTAAAAAGATTAAACTAGTGGTGCAAAATAAAATAATGGCCACAGGTACATAAATGCATACTGACAGTCTAAAAGTGATCGTTGATACACTTAATGGGTACAAATCATCCCATTAATTTAATGTCCCCAATCTCATTTTATTTAAAAGACCAGAATCTCATCCTGAAAATGCTTACACATGTAGGTAACCCCTCTGAATTCAAAAGTTATCTACTTACAGTAAACTTAATCATAGGAATAAATATTTGCAGTATCAACTCATAGATTCATAGATTATAGAGTCAGAAGGGACCCAATGGATCATCGTGTCCAACCCCCTGCCCCCGGCAGGAAAGAGGACCGAGGTCAGACGACCCCAGCCAGTTGATTGTCAAGGCTCCTCTTGAAGACCTCCAAGTTAGGTGATAGTACCATCTCTCTTGGAATTAAGTATTAAGGAATACTGAAGCAAAGAACTCACTAAAAAGCTAAGCCATCCTGGTAAAAGTCCTAAGCCATCTGGTAAAGTCTGATGCTTCCCATTACTTCCTGTTGTGAGAGAACAGGTTTATTTTTTTCATCTACACTAGAGGTCCCAGTCAACATCTCCCTGACCTCCAATTGCCAGAATTTCTTTTACTTGCCCCTAGCTGTTCTCTCGTATTTCATTCTTTCTCAGAGACCAAAAGAGAAAGTATTCCAAGCTTCCTCCAGGATGCAGTATAAATAATTATTTCCTCCATCTAAAGAGAAAACATGGTTTATGGAAACACAAAGAACTTTCTTCTCTGTTGTCAACTACTAGCAAGAAAGGAGGATATAAGAACAGGAGAAAACAGAAGTTATTCTGCTCAGCTTAAGCAACATCTGGTTATGCCTCATCTGAGAAGAAAAACTACCTCTTAATTCACAAAACTATATGCATTTCAGCTACCCAATAAAACATCATCTTTCCTCCATAAACGGGATGCCAAGGGTCTCATCTAAGGGCATTTCTAGTCTTCATCCTACAATGATAGTCTCATGCACTGAGACATTTTCCTCTTTTTCAGATCTCTCAAAAAAAAAATCTTACATTCTTACAGTAGATTCTGCTCCTACGTTCAGAGCATACAATTTCCCCTTCTCTTATAGTAAAGGCTGCTCCTTATTTTCTACTTAGCAAGAAATGTAAACAGTTGGTTTATGACTGTGAAACCTTGCTTTTGCCTTTGAGATAGAAATAACATACTTTGGGATAGGTATTAATACTTAATGAATACGTGTTATATAACTCATCATTAAAAGTTAAAAGAATATTTGTATTTTGTCATTGTATTCAATGCTTTGAGGCAATTTTCAGAATGAATCCACTTACTCTTCCTTATATCTGGTGCTGAAATGTGACTAATATATTAATGGAAGGCCAACAAAACAAGTACTCTCGAGTCTTAAGCACGTGCCATTTGTTCATCAATGTCAATAATTATTCGTTTGAAGGTAAATATATGAGAAACGTGGAATGAAGGTTAAGAGTTTTACACTAAAATCATTGCAAGGAACAACTGTTCAGTATACTGAACTTCAAATATGACACATCAGTTAGCTTGCATATTTACCTTATAACTTTAATTCTGGATAAACCTGTCAATTTTAAAGAGGTCACCTCTCCCTACTGGATGGCACTGATGGCAATATCTTACCCCCAACTATTTATATTGTTATTGTCAATAACAATGATTCGACAAAACCCCAGAGAATTTATTTATCCACCAGAATAAATGAATATTGAAAGAATCAGCAGCTCCATAAAGATTTTTTTTTAAATGGTTTAATTAAATGTCCTAGCTAAAAAAAGACAGAAACCTGACTTGTTTCCAATCTTTCTGCTTTTGGACATTACCCAAAAGGGAACAACCGTTTGAAGAACTACAACTAATTCGGAAAACACAAAGTCTATGGCACTGAAATCATGTTCTAACATGATATTTGAACAGGCAGCTCTACCCAGGCCTGCAGGCTGAAATAACCAAATGTGAGCCTGCGTACAGTCACATCTCTCCGCTCAGCCTCACTCCCACACCCCCCCTTCTTCGTCCTCACCTGCTCTGCACACATCTCCCTTCCCAAGTACTTCTATTTAGCTAACCCCTGGCTAAATAAAACCTCTCAAAAAACAAGAAAGTGTGTGCAATTAGCATGACACTTGGCATTTTCCTACTGTTCTCTCTGCTTGTACATCACCTCCCTTTCCTCTGTCTTGTCGGTCTTATTTATATCATAAAAATCTCCCCAGACAGGAAGCATCTATTAATTTGTACTTTTACTATGCCTAAAAAAAAAAAATGGGACTCCATCCCCAGTCTGCCCCTAGACACTGTCACAAGGAACACATTTCAATAATCTAACCTGCAATGAAGCAGCTATCTGAGGTTTGCATATCTATGAGCAAAACTGCAATTCTCAGCAATTTAATGCAAAATCTTAAAAACACAGCAATATTCTTATGTTAAAGTAGTTACATACAATGCCGGTCTGCTCTAAGGCAGTGCTTCTCAACCTTTTCAGACTCAAGATACCCTTTGGAAAATGCCAACTTTTAATTCAGACTCTCTTTTTATTAGAAAAATAACAGAAAAAAATCTTGTTACAAGAACTCAGAAAGACCCCAACAGGTCAGAATATTTTTAAACAATCTGGATTCCTATTTGAAAACTCTTAGGTTTAATTTTGTGAATCACGTTTGTCCATCTAACAGTGCTAATGTTGCATGGCACCCCGGCAAGGATCCCGAGGCACCCCACCTTGCCATGACACCTTAGTTGAGATTCACTACTCCAAGGTCGATTGATACTGTAATTGGACCCTTTTCCACATCATTCTTATTACTGGCCTGCTTATTACAAAGGATCTACCCAAATCATGCCAGAAGTGCACTGCACAGCAGCTCCTTTTCTCACCCCCTGCCCACCCCCCAGCACTGATTGGTGGAGAGACCCCGGCAGCCCTCCCACTTGCTCCTGATGTTTCCCAAAAGGCCAGCCTTGAGAAATTTGTCATAGTGTATAGGTCTGTTGATCCAGGTCTTATTCAGCTGATCGTCTGGGAAGCAAAAAAAAAAAAAAAATGGTTTCAACTATGCTGCTGTTTCTGCCTCCCACCGATTGGCTAAAGGGCCCCAGTGGCCCTGCCACTCATCAGCCAGGAGGCAAAAACTACAGCGCATCTAAAACCATGGTTTTTGCCTCCTGGCCAATCACAAGCAAGCAGTGAGGTCACTGAGGCCCCTCCACCAATCAATGGCCAAAGGAGGGGGAAGGTGCAGTGAAAAGAGCAAGATTAAAGAAGCCGCTGCGCAGCGCATTCTGGCGCCATTTAAGTAGAACTCTACTTATTACACGTACAAGTGGACGTGTAATTACCACCAATTATGACAGCATGAAAATAGCCAAAAACCTCACAAACCACAGCATTTAAACCATTTTATATAGTTTGTAACCTAAAACCATAAGCAGCTCTCTGATAGTATACTGTGTTCCAGGCATCAGTTTCATACAATGGGTACCTTTAATTTAATAGATGTAGTCTGAATTATGTTCTGTTAACCTGTGAACGTCTATGAAACGAACTTTATCGCACTGTAGTGCCAAGTACATTAAATCCACATGCTCTGACTGCCTAAATGAAAGAGTGAAGAATGAAAATGGATTTTTTTTTTAAAATCCTATGTTACAACATGGCAATTGTATTCCAAGTTAGAGGTCACAGTAGCATTACAGAAATATAAACTCACCAAATGGATCACCCAGATATGTTCATCTATCTATACAAAGACACCGAAAGTCTACATAATTTTTTTTTTTTTTTTTTACACGGGATTAAATATAATGAGCCAAGATGTACACTGATTTCAAGTATCCATTGACATGCCTCATGAAAATCTTTTGGAGCACTGGAGTGTAATCATCAACACTGCTGCAGGCTATATTAAGTGAGAAAGACAGACATGGATTATTTCCATATTTTTAAGGTTGTGAGTAGCTGGGATATGTCCTGCTACAATATTAATCATCAGTAAGAACAATCTAGGCTTGTAGATATTATAAATTTAATCTAGTGATATTTCTTTTGTATTATAAAAGAACCTCAGCTTTTCAGTGTAAATTTGAGGTTTGATTCGTATGAGTAATGGGACTTACAACTAGACTGGGAGACATGGGATGACTGAATTGTATCAAGTATTTTATGAAGAATAAGACCTGTACCAACAGACCTATACACCATGGCAAATTTCTCAAGATGACCTTTTGGGAAACATTTATTAGTAGTTAGCCAATTTAATTACATTTGTTGGCATTTGCCCATAACATCAGTTCATTCACTTGTCTAAGAAAGTGTAACAATAAGCAATTCAAGAAAAAAAAGTTAAACTGCTTAAATCAATATTTGAACAACAATTTGAACATCTGTATTTTATCCAATGATTGGCAAATGCAAAATACAGAAATGTTTCTGGAAGCAGGAACTGGAATCCAGGACTTCCCATTCACAGCTGAGTGTCCTGTCCACTAGGTTCCAGTCAGGCTTTGTACGGTCTGTACTCACACATTAGCTCATGCTCTCGCAGCCAACAAAAAACTTGCAATCTTTTCTGCACATCACGAGAGGAAGCACTGAACTTGCAGGTGCTGATCAGGCTAAGGTGAAAACTAAGAGCCAAGCTACTCAGACTGGGAAAGTTGTGTGTTTAACCAACTTGCTACCTGTGAAACCTTACAGCCAAACAGAGAAGAATGAAGGGAGTTTGTGTGCATCTTCAAGGCTCAGCAAAAGCTGAGCAGGTTTTGTGGATAAGTTTTGAATATAGGCACCTCAACTCTGAATAGGTCCTTATAAGTCTTTTTTTTTTTGGATCTAACCCTTTCGATTTCTCTCTCCCCAGTGCTAGGCAGTTTTGTAAGAATCAAAACAATATTTTTTTTTATTTTGTATTTGAAGCACAAACCATTAAAAAAAAGAAGCCTGCCATTTTCTAGAATCCACAGTTAAAGATTAGGATTTATACCCCCATAAGTCTCAAAGTTCACTGGAAATCCATGCAAAAACAAAATTTCAAAGGTTGGAGCATAGTTGTAAATCTAATCTGCCTTGGTATTCTCTCATCTTTTCACTGCAATTAAATTAGACCTTAACAAAGGCCTCTCTGAACTTCGCCCTAATGAAATATTATAAGACATTAGAATGATTTAAATAAGTTAGCTCTGCTGCATTAAGTTTGTAGTTAAAAATAACAATAAACATCTATTCATTACTAGTAGAGAGACAGGGCTACTGTTCAGAACAATAACGTGTAGAAGGCACTGTGCTCACTATAGCCTTATTTATCTATGACAAGCGCATCAGTTTAAAATTGAACATTTATTAAACAGATATAGCTTAGCACTCTTGATTGCTTTAATCTAAAATTTAATATAAAATAAATTATTTAATTAGATCTATGCAATCATTTGATATGGAGGCAGTTTTGGCAACAGGACAAAAACATCTTTATATCAGTATAAATGTACCCCTACTGGGCAAATCAGCCAAATCTGGTTTTTTTTTCTATTTCCTTAGTTAATTAATAGAAAAACCTGATGTAGTGATTCACATATTCATAAAACTTCAGCCAAAGGGGATCATCAGATCCAACTTAAATATCACAACCCCTTTATTAGTTACCCTTGTACTGGGCACAAAGACTCAGATTCAACTAAAACAAGATTTCCCAAAAGGCAGTCATTCTTGATTAAGATATCAAAAGATGTAGAAACCACAGCCTCTGCTTGGTGGCTCATTCCAATGGTTTGTGGTTAATCATACTTTCATTCTTAGAAATCTGTACCTTACTTTAAACCTTTACTAAAATTGTTGCAAAAGACAGCATGGGTAACTCTTCAGCTTAAAACAGTCTTATAACTGTCTAGCTTAAGTAGATTAGGCATCTAAATGAACCAAAATAAAATAAGCCAATCAAACTTGGAGAGGTAAGGAACCAAGCCTAGTGACACCCCGCTTCAGAAAGGCAGATCTGAATGATAGAGCAAAGCAGAACTGCCCCAAAGGCAAAAGTAATGTAGAAACACTCTTTGATGTGGCACAGAGGCGACCTATAAGAGGATCTCGTTTCAGAAGGCATGCACACTGCTGAACAAAAAGGGAACCAGGAAGACAAGCCTTACAAGACTACCTGAACAAAGAGACCCTCAAAAAATTGAAAATCTAACCCTAGAGAAGCCAGCAACCAGAAGCATAAAATCTCACAGACGATACATTCAACTGATGTTAGGCATGAGAGGCTCTCTATGCACTCTGTTTAAAATGTGTTTAGGAAAAAAAAAGTCAGACCACTACCCTTTGCCTGCATTTCAAACCTTATGAAACCACAACAGTTTGTTATCTTCCTTAACCCATGTAGCTGGGGAATCCTCTTCTTTCTTCAGAAATTACACTGCATGGTTTGATTTGCAACCTGCAAAAACATCCTTTCAGAAACTTTTACAAAAAAAGTGTGCTGACTTATTGTAAACAGTGCAGGCAGAACAAAACTTTGATGTGGTTTGCAGTACACTGATGCGTTCCTAATAAGACCCTAACTATTAAAGCAAGATTTTAGTTCTTTGAAGTTCAGTCACAGGTTTCAGATATAGTTGCAAAAACAGACTCAAAACATGGCAACATTTCGCCGTTTTAGTAAGCATACTCTGGACACC
>NW_005842817.1:511131-516582 GCF_000455745.1 Alligator sinensis | reverse complement strand
GAACAGTTAGGTCAGCCTCTCTATGGAAAAATCAATTAAATTATTGCTGTACTAAAAATTAAGTTATCATTTAGATCAGTGATGCTCAAGCTTTTGGCCCCTAGGACAGACGAGAAGCACATGGGCTAGACTGAGTCCCACATGCCAGGATTGGGACCCATGGGCCTGGCACCACTCCCTCCCACCCACAGGCACTAGAAATGAGATGCAGGGGCCTGGCACTGCTCCCGTATGTCAGGATTGGGTCCTGGGGCATGGAACAGCACCCACCCAGCCCTGCACACTAGGATCAGACACCCGACTCTGCACATGGGGCCCAGGGCTTCTTGTGGGTCTGGAAATTTGGCAGCAGAGAAGCAGTGCCACCACTCCCCCACTACCAAATTTCCAGACCCCTGTGGGGGTCTCATGGGCCAGATAAAATCTGGATCTGCCAAGCTGGATCTGGCCCATGGACTAGGGGTTGAGCACCCTTAATTTAGATAGAGCCACAAAAGCCAGTCAACCATTGGCGAGCTGAGGAGAAAGGAGAAACCTCACAGTTAAGAAGACCACATCAAGTTAAATTATTTTTCATAATTTTTAAGCATAATGCTTAGATGAACTAAATTTACCTAAATTTAAGAAATCAAGCATTCACTTGCTTACAAATGCAATACCAAATGTAAAGTCAAAGGACCCATATTTAAGAGCTAAGTTCCAGTTCTTTGGTGGATACACACAGGCGCATCCCTGCGCTACCTCTCCAGATCCCAAAGGAAGTTTGATCAAAATTTCAAAGCAGCTTTCCATTAAAAGGAACCTTAACCCAAAATCTTGAGTTGATAATTCAAGCAGTCAGTTAATTTCATTCAGAAAATATTTAATACCCTAAATCACCCAACACGTATTATTTATATTGTTATGGTTCATTATTTGTAGTGTACCTCAGTTAACCACAAAAAGAAGTCATTTGGTCTCATTTGAACAGATCTGGAAGTATTTTGAGTACTCTTACCATTTGAATACTGAAAAGCCTGAGACCCTAGAAGTACTGAAAAGTCAGGTCATTCAGGAAAAAAAAAACCTCAAAAACACCTGACCAAAAGGTTTCAAAATCCTTTTGACGACCTTCGATGACATCTGCTTATTTTTCGTCTTTCAAACAGCCAAAACAGAGAATTCCATAGTGAGAGAGTGTGTATTTAAAGAAAGTCAATTTTGTGTGGCCAGAGTGATAAAATGCAATCTAAATCAAAAATATTTGTTGATATTAGAGAAAGCAGACATTCTGGCTACTGGGTGGAGTGTTACTGAGAAGAAATAAAGCTAATGCTATGGCTCTATTTAATATAATAAGCAACAGTTCTAGAAAGCAGATAGGGTGTGGACAGGAAATTTATACAAAACATCACACAATGCATTTCAATTTTGGTTTTGCTACTTTTTCAATGGCAAAAAAGGGGAAAGGTGGGTGGGAGGTGGAATGAAAAAGACAAAGGTATTTTAAGGTTTTCAACGTTTTTATTTTTTGGTCAAAATATGTTTTAATTAAAAGTAAAATCTTGAAATTTGTGGGAGGGGGTGAATTTCACGTAATATGCTTACCTGTTTTGTTTTTTAAAATCATCTATGTTTGCAGTCCTTATTTAAAAATATATATATTTTCCTTCCTCCTTAAAAAAAAAATTGCCCATTTTATTTCACTTAAACAGACTTTTAAAAAAAAAACAAAAAAACTTATAATACAAAATATTATAAACCCTAAACATTTCAAATCTCTTAATATTCAGTATGAAGAAGAGACAAGAGGGCAGGGGATGAGCTCTACTCATTTTCAAAACTGAAAGGCTAGCTTAGGAACTTAAGAAACTGCCTATATAATTAAAGAGAGGCATATAGGAACTTAATTTTCAATGACTTACACTTCAGGATATCTGAAAATTTCCAGACTAAGATGAAATAATTGCTCATTCCATGAATTCAGTTAGCCCCACATTTCAGTATATTGTTTATTCAAAACATGAAATAGATTTGGTAAAAAGTTTGTCTGCAAAACATCAAAGACTGTTTTGTAAAAGTAAATTATACATGCTAGTTTGTGTATAAAGTTAGCCTAATGTTTTGTGTCAAACAGTGACATAAACAGAAAGCTAATTACATTATTTACTATTTTCACATACCAAAAACGTAAAATTGGTAAGAATCTCAAAATACTAAGCCGTTTAATTACCAGTGGTCCTGGTTTTCTCTGCTTAAAAACTGCAAATTATCCAATCTAAAAAAAAGAAAAGAAAAGCTGCAAATTCTCCCATTAAAAAACCCCAAATCTGCTATTAAAACTTACAATTTTAAAGCAATCTGGAAGCCTACCAGTGCCTCAATCACTATAGTAAAATAAATTCTAAATACCTACAAATTCTGGCATTTGATTTTGTTGGGGTTTTTTTGTTTTTTTAAATCATGGAAAAAATCAGAGCTCTCCCTGCCCACTTCGCTCCCTAGGTCATGGGTCCAGCTGCAGCTCCACACCACCACCCCACCACTCTGTGGCTCTAAGCAGCAGTGATATGCCAGTGCCCTACCCCTGCCATTGCCCTCACTCCCCACCTGTAACACGCCCTCCCCCAGGCCTGCCAGAAGGTGCAGGACCAAGGACCTAGGTCCATAGCCCCCTGCCCCCCACAGCAGCACCCAAATCCTGGCTGCTGCCTACAAGAGGAGGCGGCTTCAGCGCATACTGCCGCCCCAGAGGGGAGCGGAGCATGGAATCCAGCTCCCCCTTCCCCATAGGCAGCACAGCCAGAGGGGAGCCTGTCGGGCAGGGGGTGCGGGCTGCCTGCTGCAGGCTCAGGTTCCCTGCCTTGCTGCCCTCCCCTGGGGTCCAGCAGGCAGGACCCAGCACAGCAGGGCAGAGCGGGGCTTGGCAGGGAAACTCAGTGCCACTGCTGCAAGCCCTGAGCTGCCATGACGAGGTGTCCCCTGCCCGCCTAGCAGCAGCGGGGGTGGTGGTGCAGGGTTGTGCCCTCTGATGCTGCCAAGCGGGCAGGGAGCGCCTCGCCATACCAGGGTTAGACTCATGGCAGCAGCACCAAGCTTCCCCACCTGGCCCTGCTCTGCCGCGCCGTGTCCCACCCACTGGGCCAAAGAGACCCCAAGGGAGGGAAGCAGGGTGAGGAGCTCCGAGCCCACGGCAGGCAGCCTGCCCTGCACACAAATCTGGGGTGCATGTGCCCCCATGCTCTGCCCAGGAGTGGTGGCAGCAGCAGGGAGCCAGTCAGCCCCCACTCCACCCTCCAGACAAGCTGCCCGCAGCTCCTGCAGTCACACCTGGGTCCCGAGCCCCACATACCACCTGGGCTGGGCAGGAACCTCAGCCCCAGCCCAACTCCCTTCCTCACTTTGGGGGGGCCTCAAGCCCCTCTCCCCCCCACCATCAGACTTACCTGAGGGAGCTGCTCTCCAGGCTACCTGGCAGCCATATGCCTGTGTATGTGCACACATGCACATGGTGCTCCCTGGCTGACCACCCTCCTCCTGCTTCCCCAAGCGCTGGAGCTCTGCAAGGGGTATAACCCACATTTTTCTCATTCAAAGGAGAAATTCCTGGTTTTGCCACATTTTTCTATTGTGAACAGAAAACCCAGATCCTGTTTAATTACGTATATTTACAGTGTGCCCTCAGGTAGCAAAAGGATATCTCAAATCAGTATAAAGACTCTACTTAGTTGTAAATTTATAGATTTCAAATGGTTACATCAACCGATGATAATGTACTTTTGGGAAATTACTGAAGTGCAAAAGGAAAAAAGTTTTTAAAAACTGGTCATATATCAGTCTACCGTATCTATTTATAAGGATCTTTCCATTTAGGGGAAACCAATTATATACAAAGCACAATCATATGCGTAAATTGTAAAAACAAGGAGAAATCGTTAGGGATGACTTTTATCTAAAGTAAAGGCAAAGTTTTCAAAGAAAAGCGTTACTACATACTTGACAAAAACCTTCCAGTAGCCCAAATAAGTGGTGCTCTTTGTTAAAATACCTTTCTAACTACACATTCCTGGAATTACTTCAAGTTAACACCATCCCAGTTTGTAATTTTTTTTTGTTGATACTCGCTTTGGAAAAGGAGTACACTGCCAAATAACAAGTGTGGTTAACTGCTTCAGCAATTTACAACTCCAGAATCTCTGAAGTATGTTCGTATTTTTAGTGGAAAAAATAAAGAAGCAAACAGACGCCTGTTTACTGGCCTGTCTCCACATCTACTTCCCTTATTCCATTACTTAAACGTACACAATCCTTGACAACTGTTTTCCCTTTAGAGACTTACTGGCTTAAATATACAGAAGAGTGCCATTAAAGGATCATACCCCTGGTTCACAATCCCCTGGTCCTATCCCACTGCACCATTTTTCTTTCACATAGGACAGGCTGACATAACTTGCAAGTTGGGGGTAGGTGTATGATTATCAAAGGCACTGTTAAAAAACACCACAAATGAAGAAAATAGACATACCTGCATTTCTCCTCGTCACAGTACCAAAAAGTCATATCCTAGTCCCTTCCAGATTCTTGAATGCATTCAAGACCAACCCGTATACATCTTCCCTTACCAGTCCAAACCCAAATAGGCTTTTCTCTATCCGCACTCATGGTAATTTAGCTCCTCAATATTTATCTGCTACTGACTACTATGAATGCTGGCTCCCAATGTCCCATTTTCTAAGAAACCACCTTCAATACAACCATTGACTGTATGAGCCCTGTCTGTCATAGCAAACTTTTACCCACCACTGCCAACACAGCTCACTGGGGGCCCTAGTGTAGACAGCCCATTACTTTTTCATTTGGCAATCTGTTCTGCATCTGAAACTGTTCAGCTTATAATAAGTTTCCTCTTCTCATGAATAAGTAAACAATGAGTAGCATATCAGAAACAAAGAATAAATCTATAGATATGTTACCCTAAAAGACCTCAACCACTTTCTTAGTTATTTAATAAGCAAGCTAGAAGAATTAATAAACCATGAAGTAACTGTAATGTGGTAATTCTCACTAACAGTTTTTTGCAGAATTAAACTTGAGCCTATAATAAAAGTAAAATGATCAAGCCTGGGCCCTTTTACAATCAAAATTGTATTCAACCTGGTTTTGAAGCTTAACCTTGATAAGCATTATCAGAATAAAAATCTAGCTTTTGGAGATCAACTGCATCCCTGGGGCTGGCTATCAGTAGTGCCACCTAGATGACAAAGGACACAGAGAATAACCTCATAGCAACTTTATGGTGGTTTTGTGCTGGAGCTCTTCAGATCAAATACATCCATAACAAATCATTCTTAATTGCTAACATTCTGTACAAGATATTAATATAAATTATCCCAACAGCTAATATCCAAATCATAGTTTCATAGTAGCTAGGGTCAGGAGGGACCTGAACAGATCATCTAACCTGACCCCCTG
>NW_005842817.1:506062-511038 GCF_000455745.1 Alligator sinensis | reverse complement strand
TGATGAGCTTGTAGGCAGCCACCAGGTCCCCCCTCAGCCTCCTCTTGCTGAGGCTGAACAGGTTCAGGTCCCTCAGTCTCTCCTCGTAGGGCCTGTCCTGCTGCCCTCTCACCAAGCGGGTGGCCCTCCTCTGAACCCTCTCCAGGCTGGCCACATCCCTTTGAAGTGCGGTGCCCAGTACTGGATGCAGTACTCCAACTGCAGCCTGACCAAAGTCGCATAGAGGGGGAGTATCACTTCTCTGGACCAGCTTGAGATGCATCTTTGGATGCATGACAAGGTATGGCTGGCCTTGCTGGCTGCGGTCTGGCATTGGCGGCTCATGTTCATCTTGGGGTCAATAATGACTCCAAGATCCCTTTCCGCCTCGGTGCTTTCAAGGGAACTCCCCAGCCTGTATGTATGCTGGGGATTCCTTCTCCCAAGGTGCAGCACCCTGCATTTGTCTACGTTGAGCCCTGTCCTATTCTCATCTGCCCACTTTTGTAGTCTGTCTAAATCTAGTTGCAGCCTCTCTCTCCCTTCAAGTGTGTCCACCTCGCCCCACATCTTAGTGTCATCAGCAAACTTGGAAAGCGTTGTTTCCACCCCCTCATCCAAGTTGTTGATGAGGATGTTATCCAGTGCGGGCCCGAGGACCAAGCCCTGGGGTTCAGTTTGCAGTAAGTTTTGCAAACGCTAAATGTCAGTTTTGCAAAGGCTACCCAAAGTTACAAGAAAGCAACTATGTTATCAACAATGCATCAATGAGCAACAGCAAGCAATGTTTCAAATAAAAGTATTACAAAGGTTCCCAAATAAATACTTAATGCAAAAGAGCCTTACTGAGGAGTAACAGAATAGAAATGGAGATGTCCTAAATGCTGTGAATCAGAATATAATTAGGCCTGGTTTAACTATAATGTATATAGTGAACAAAGCATATACAGAAAGGAAAGAGACAGGGGAGATTGGTCTTATCAACTATTACCCTGTATTTATACAATGTTTTTCATCCCATTATGCTTTGTAGACTAACATTTCTACCTGTCAATGAAGCACAAGGAAAGATTTCCAGAAGTTCTTAGCAATGGCTTAACCCACTGCATCCAAGTGAATTGCCACTAATATCACTGATGGAAATCTAATTGATATCAGTAGTGGATTCAGGCCATTGCAAAAACACTATTTTTAACTCCCACACGAGTAGGCTTAAACATTCCAGGTTTCAACATGACAAAATTAAGATTCCACATGCAAACATCACTAAACCTCTTCTAATGCACCTATAGCACAAGCCAAATTATGCAAGTACAAACTATTTCCCAAATATTCTTTCAAATGCTAATTTTAAGCCAGCCTCAGGCACATTTTGAACTCTGGGGTGAAGTGCTTTGTGCAATTCCACTCAGTACACACTTTGAGAGATGTAATAAGTAATAAATAATTCTACTATGTATACATGGGCAACATAACACTTATTTTAAACACTGGGTATAAACGGGGGAAAACTAAACAAAGCACACCACACAGTACTACAGCCAAATCACTTGAGGGATATATGAGAGAGAAAACTCTCCAGGGAACTGAAGAAAAGTGCCTTAAAGCTTCAGTACCATGTAACTTATAACTGTAGTTAGTATCTGAACAACGGTACAACTGCAATATAACCAATGAAGGAATGATTTATAATGGCTATGCCTAATCAAATATCTCTAACTTTTACAAGCAATTCAACAGCACAGCATGTTCCATGTCGCTGCATACAGTACAATCATCCTTCCAGTCATTCAGGCCAATAAACCAATGGTTACCTTTTAACAATAAGGCTGCACCCAAATCTTGCCACATTTTCAGGATCCATCCTGTTGTTTCTGTCTAAGCTGCCAGAACTCTCTTCCGGGGCTCTCATCAACTTGCATCTTAGCTTTTGTAACCTTACCCTGTCCAGCTCCAAGTAATGACACATTCACACACCTCTCCAAAATACACTCAGATCCATTCAAAATACAGCTGCTAAGATCATCTTCTGGGCCACATGATCAACCTTGACTCAAATCCTCCGCTTTAGCAAATTTGAACTTCTTGCCCACAAACTTCAAGGCCTTTCAAATCCGTCTCTCCCTACACACAAATCCCCCAAAATATAGGAACACACGCACACAAACTGGCATGTGTCACCTTGGGGTACAGACCTACAAACAATTTACTATTATGGAAAAAAAAAAAAAGGCATGACTTTACCATACACCAGATGCCTGGTGGGAACAAGCCACACATTCTTACCCTCTCCTAACTACATAGCTGATCCGATACAAGACATCACCCTCGCCCCTCTCCTAAATGGCAGCTAAACCAAGTGTCTCAGTCTCCCTTTATTGAAAACGGAGCCATTTCACTCTGCCTTCCACATGCCACCCTGCAAGAGCAAGCACTCAGGCACTTACCAGCATGACACAAAGTAAATCCCTCCCACACTTCTACCTTGCGGTTTGCATTCCCATACACTTCAACCAAAAGTTGTGAGAGGAAAGGAACATACATTCACATGCCTTCATACAGACACTAGCATAACTGGAAGCCCTATTACAAAAGGGGCCTCCAACTACTGCAATAAAGTGCCAGGTGTTCATAAAGCTGTTGCAAACAGCCTAAATATTTTACTCATGCATGCAAAAGACTGCTGCAGCACTGTTATAAATCACTGTGCTTTGAGCCAAGGGTAAATACTATACTTGCATGTTAAGATATAGCCACTCTGGAGTGGGACACAAGAGTGGTAATTTGCAACAAAACCGTACCAAATCATCCATCCTAAAGGACTATAAGGAATATGTAAATGTATCCCACTATTTGGTTAATGGATAAAAACAAACTACATGCATCACAAACTGACATCATAGATCAGACCAATAGCCCAGTTCCCACCTGCAAGAGTCATCATAATTTCAACTTCATCTCAGAAGCAGGTAAGAATTCGTGAAACTCGCGCACAGCAGGAAGAAGCACAGAATTATTCACAACAGTGGATATAACATCTCTGCAACTAGAAAAACAGGATCTAATACAGGATGTTTTAAAATCTATTCTCAAAATAGCAACAAAAGGTTAGAGGTATTAGGAAACAGTTTTATAGTCAATGATTAAAGGGGGGAAAAAAAGATAATAGACACTCGCTTTTAGGCTGTCACGGGGAATATGACTATTAAGTCCAGCTCGAATAACCAAAGTGTGCAATTTCAATAATCGTATTTAAGCTACATTCCATGTGGTTAAATCACAGTTCCTCTTATGTGGAAAAAAAAATCTGTCCAAAACACAGTGTGCTTTCACTTAAGAGTGTGCATACTGCTGGTGAAACATTAATCATTTAACATAAAAAGCAATATGTACACTTACACTGCTAACACACAAGGCATAGCCTCTTCCCAAAGATTATGCTATTTAGCAGGTTAATACATGAGACAACAGGGCAGCTAATGGAGTGTGCAGAAAGGTAATTGGTGAGCAGACAGACAACAGGAGGATTTGTGGATGAAGGGTGGTTAAAAGAGGGATTAATATGGGGGTGGGGGATTTTTTCAGACAAGGACTGCTTCAAGAGTAGGGACCAGCGTTTAAGTCACCACATTCAGGACAAACCTCACCACCACAAAAAAAAAACAAAAAACCGCTAGCATGCAAATGTTAAACAAATCTGATCACTGTCCACAGTTACAAATGCATGATTTGAACCTGCTTACTACAAAAGTTTTTGGTCGATGAACACACACATATTAAAGCTACCATCACAGGAGAAGTCGGTGAACGTAGGCTTAAAAGTAAAACGAGCCCGTTGCCCTTACAAAGCAGACTACTTCCTCCAGTTAGTACTTTATCAGTCAATATCTTCATGTGGCCATAAACTGCTTTTGAAACAAACAAAAAAAAATGGCCAAGATCTCTGAAAACGTCTGTGTACTCGTCCCTTCCTTCCTAAATCCAATCTCCAGCCTCCCCTCCTAAAAACCACATCCTACTCACTAGAGTTGCTCCCTGGGATTTACTGCTCGGCTTCCCCAGCCAGCCCGTCCCTGTCCCTATCCCCACCGCCACGGTCAGGAGCAATCCCACTTTGTTTCAGCTTTAACTGAACCCTTCAGACGCCGTTCGACACGGCTCTTCGGGGAGACGCGGTATCTTTTATTACGCCGACTAAATCGTTCGGAAAAACAGTGGTCCTTTGCACGCTTTCGGGCACAAACACCCTCCCTCCAGGCAGCGAGGAGACGCAGTCAAGAAGTCCTTCAGGCTTCGTTCCAGCTTGGCGGACACTTTCCGTGCCGGGCGATTCACGCGCTGCGCGTTCGCAAACCTTTAGGGCTGGAAGGGACCCCTGCACGTACCCCCCCAGCACAAATCGTTCGGAAAAACAGTGGTCCTTTGCACGCTTTCGGGCACAAACACCCTCCCTCCAGGCAGCGAGGAGACGCAGTCAAGAAGTCCTTCAGGCTTCGTTCCAGCTTGGCGGACCCTTTCCGTGCCGGGCGATTCACGCGCTGCGCGTTCGCAAACCTTTAGGGCTGGAAGGGACCCCTGCACGTACCCCCCCAGCACCCTCGACTGCCCCTCGGCTCCACGTCCCAGCCCCGCCACCGCCTCAAGGGAAAAGCAAAATACAAACGGGGACTACGTCCATTTGGGACACGACAACGCGCTGGTTTCCACCCCCATAACAAAGGGGGGGGGGGGGGGGGGGGGGGTGTCCCTTCCAGCCCTGAACCACCACCAACTCGGCCCTTAAGTGTTTCGAGGTACTTTGACCCCCCACCCCCACCTCTACACACACCCAGGGGGCCCTTTTTAGACTCAACCCCCCCCTCAGGCAACACCGGCTCCAGCTTTGCGACACAGAAATAATTAATTAATTAATAATAATAATGATGATGATGATGATAAACATGCAATTCTTTGCCCCGCGGGCCCGGGCGGAGCGGGCGGGGAGCGGGTGGAGGACG
>NW_005842817.1:503427-505829 GCF_000455745.1 Alligator sinensis | reverse complement strand
AGTCCCCCTCCCGTTCCACGTGCGCGCGCACACCCGGCAGATAGTCCCTCGTCGTTCCCCTGCAGGCACGTGCACACGGACACGCGACATCTAGTCCTTCGTCGTGCCCTTACCCGTGCGCGCACACACAGGACATATATTCCTTTGTCGTGCTCTTACCCGCGCACACACAAACACACACGACATATATTCCTTCATCTTGCCCTTACACGTGCACACACGTGTACACACACACACACACATAGGAGACGTATTCCTTCATGGTTCCCCTACACACGCGGTCACGTGTGCACACACACAGAGGAGACATGTATCCCCTCATCGTTCCCCTACACACATGCACACGTGCACACACGACATATTCCTTAGTCATTGTCCTACACATGCACACACGTACATACATACACACACATAGGAGACGTATCCCCTCATCGTTCCCCTACACATATGCACACACACACATACACACAAATAGGAGACATGTATTCCTTCATCGTTCCCCTACATGTGCACACGCGTGCGCACACAACATATATTCCCTCATCGTTCCCCTACATACATGCACACACATACACACACACACATAGGAGACATGTATTCCTTCATCGTTCCCCTGCACATGCGCACACATGTGCAAGCACACACAGTACATATATTCCCTCATCATTCCCCTACACACACACACACAGAGGAGACATGTATTCCTTCATCGTTCCCCTGCACATGCGCACACATGTGCAAGCACACACAGTACATATATTCCCTCATCATTCCCCTACACACACACACACACACACACACACACACACAGGAGACATGTATTCCCTCCTCATTCCCACATACACCAATCATATCCCCCCCTAATTCCCCTAAGGCCTACACACACACACACATAGGAGACATGTATTCCTTCATCGTTCCCCTGCACATGCGCACACATGTGCAAGCACACACAGTACATATATTCCCTCATCATTCCCCTACACACACACACACACACACACACACACACACACAGGAGACATGTATTCCCTCCTCATTCCCACATACACCAATCATATCCCCCCCTAATTCCCCTAAGGCCTACACACACACACACACACACACATAGGGGAGGTACTCCCTCATAACTCCCTCACACACACATGCACAGGGGACAAATTGCCCCATAACACTCCTATACACACACACACATGCACGCATGCATAGGGGCATAGTCCCCCCATCATTCCCCTGCACACACACATGCCTAGGGAACATATTCCCTCACAACTCCCCTACACACATGCCTACACAGAGGACATATTCACTCTCCCCATAACTCCCTTTCACACACACATGCACGGGGGATGCATTACCCCATAATGCTCCTACACTCACTCGCAAGTGCATAGGGGCATAGTCCCCCATCATCCCCCTACACACACACACGTGCATACGGGACACATTCCCCCACAACTCCCCTGCACACACTCACATAGGTTGAGGACTATGGGCCGATCTAGGATTTGAAAAAGGAAGGGGAGGGAGGTGTGGCTTGTGCAGCACATCATCACGTAGAGCGCAACACATTTTTCTCTGATTAAAGAGAACTAGAAGCTTGACTAATACGCTAGAGGGGCTAGCACTACATTATTCAGTTTAAGAACAAAGCAAAGACCAAACAGAACTGTATTGGAATGTGCACTAATTTGCTAGTTTAAGTTTAAAAAAATACAAACTAAGCAAAAAATAATCAAAAGATGTTGTTTCTTTAGTCCTGAGGCCATTGCAGTTAAAAGCACATCTCTTATTCAGATTCATACAGCAAAATCTTGTCTTGTTGTGTGTCTTGATGGTGCCTCCAGTATTTCACTGTCAGCCATTTCTACACCTGAGATAATATCACCACACCTAAGTTAAGGTTTTTTATCTATAGATGAAACAGTCTGCAGGGCTATGAGATAGAAGAGAGACATGGCTAACCAACAGCAAAATGGCAGAAAAAAGGTTTGTTTGAAAAGTGGAACATCAGGACCATTAAAAAGGAGAGAGGATTGTTAACACCTGTGAAGTAAAGAGATTAGCAGAAATCAGACTATGAGTCATGAAGTCAATCGACTCCACAGTGCTGCCTGAATAGAAATGCCACTTCCCCTCCCAGGCAATTAGTTTTTTAGATGGAGTGGGAATCACAGATCGGGGGGCAGTTGCACCACTGCACTCCCCCCCTGGATCCACCCCTGTGGGGGACATATTCCCCACAACCCCACTACACAAACACACCCAAAGGAGGTCCTCTGCTCCACATTCAACCTCCACTGTACAAATTCTTTCTGGGACACAGATCCCTGGGGAGATAACCCTCCTGACCCCGACATAGGGAATACTCTTGCCATATAGAGAGGATTATTTGTTCACCT
>NW_005842817.1:496132-503396 GCF_000455745.1 Alligator sinensis | reverse complement strand
AAAGAGTCTGTCTTTGTTTCAGACATGCAGGCATACGTATATACATGGGAGATATTCACCCTGAAACTCTTCCCACCTCCCACACACACACACAAGCTCCCTCCTACCACTTGCAAACACACACGCTCAGGAGAATTTGCTCATCCCTCCACTTGCAACCGTCCACAGGAGATGCTCTTTTCCTCCACTGCCCATGCACCCACAAAAGAAGCACATCATTTTTGACTCAATGTGGAGGAGATTCTTGTTCCCTTAGGGGTACCCTGCACCTGTTTACTCCCACAGTGCCCCAGGGAGTATCCCTCATTTACCTTATGCATAGGAGACCCCTCCATCACACCTACCATTGCCAGATCTCACAGAAAAACCAGGGACTGAACATGATGTCCTTCCAGGAGGTGCATTGGCAAGGCATGTTTCTGCATCTTGTACAGTGCCACTTTGCAGAGATTGCTAACCTGGCACCTTTAACCAATATGCACTCACTATTCACTCTAAAAACATAAATAACTTTGAGGAAGATTGTTTGAAAACAAAGGAGGCATGAGGGAAAATTACTTGGAGTATTTCCACATAATTAATACCATATCAGGCAATCTCATATGCATATACTTTTAAGCTCCTTGACTTTCCTCCTCAGCTTCTTTATTGCTTCCATCTTACATATGCAAGGTGTCTATATTACAAAGATCATAGCTTACACCAAGAAGGGCCATGACATATGTCTGTAAACAGCTCCCCTGCCCTTCCTATAATAACACAAGGCCCACTACAATATAAAATCAGGTAATGCCTCAGAAAACTGAACGCCCTGAGCCTGATTCTCCTTTTACTGCAGTGTAAAATCAGTAGAAAGTCTACTGATTTGCATTTGTAAAAATTGTTTAGGATTGGATAAGGATTAAGCTTTTTGTTTCCATGAGTGATTTTCTCAGCTTCTGGAACAATTACATTCCTAAAACCCCTGACTATGTGTAGTAGTGTGAGAGCTGTACTATTATGTGGCTGGTTGCATCTAGCATTGTGATTTTCTTTGAAAAATATTCACTCATTTCATAGATCTTAAGGACAGAAGAGGCTTTTGCTCCTCTTGTCATCTATGACACAAAAGCATTGTACCCAGTAGTAACCCAGCTATTCCGACATAGACTTGTTTGCACCAAAAAATAATTCTGAGTTCCCTCTCTGGAAATTTGAAAACTAAGAGGGGAGAATGAAACTGAAAAAATATTCTCAACTGCTTCCATAACTTATCATTTGGTTCTTTTACCTGCCCTGGCCTTCTACATGCATTTTCTGAAATATGAGATTTTCCTCTTTATGAGCTCATTTTCGATTCTCCTATTCCAGTCACTCCCACAGTGGTTTTTCCATTTCTCTGTTTGTCCGCAAACAGAAAAGTCCTAAGGCAAAACAACCACCGTATTCCCCGAAATGATCATGGAAGAACAGCTTGTAGGCACTAGATTAACTAAACCAAAGCAAAGACTTGGTGGCACAGGACGCATCTACACGAAAGGCTATGGCTCCATAGCATCGCTGGGCATGAACCGTGACAGTGACACTGCTGTGCAGTAGTAACGAGCTATTGTGCAGTAGCTCATTACTACTGTGCAGTAGCATCTAAAAAAACCCATGCAGGGATGGTACTGCACAGTAATGCTGGTTACTGAACTGTCGTTTAGTACTTAGTCAAGCAAGTACTAAGTGACTGCACAGTAACAACACTGCTCGTGTAGCCGCAGTCAAGTACAATTATTAGGTCAACTCCAATAAAAAAATATTTTTCACCAAGAATTCAAATTTATAAAATCACAAAAGGAATCTCTTTTAACATTCCAGCAATTTCTGCCAAGAACTGAATGTTTAAACCCAAAAAGAAGAAGCTACATACTGAAATATAACAATTAAAGCAGACCAGGCAACACACACACAATTAAATTCCCAATAGCCTATCTATGCCATCAGCATCAATATTTCCTTCTTCAGCAACCATCCTGGTTGCCTAGCAAGCTATTTTAGACTAAGGGTATAGTGCTAACATTGTATAAGATGCAGAGTACTGGGCCAGGAGGACACCATTTCTAGACTTGGGAGAAGTATGGGGACTCATCCCCTATGCTAGGGATCTGTCTGTGGACCCATCCTCAGTTTCCAGTTCAATACCTTAGAGGTATTGGTGATTAGCCTGAAATCTAGGGTGGCCAGGACCCACACCTGAAGCCATTTCCAGATAGAGTTTGCCAAGGAGAGGAGGTCATTCTGTTGGAAAGAGACCCTCAGAGTAAAGCTGCCAGTATTTTTCTCACACACCGAAGAGATTTCTGTTCAAGACCTCTCTTGACCATAGTTGGGCCTTATTGTTACTGTTGTTACTAGGTGCGTATGCACGAGACATTTACTGTTCGGTTGACTAATTAAGTGTGCAGAAAACATCTCAGCACCAACATGTGCGCCCCTATTAGGGCACACAAAACTAATGAGCTCTGCAACAGGGTAGGACTTGCAAATATAAGTCCTACCCTGCTGCAGAGTTTTTCATGTACAGCAGTGCGTGTGTAGACATTGATGGGGCTGGCTGGGGCATGAGGGTGTTTCAGTGCAGAGGCTGGCTGCCAGCTAGCCCCTTAATGAAGTACTTTCATGCCCCAGCCAGCCCCACTACAGCACACTGATCCCGGTCAGAGCAGCCCCAGGCTGCAGGGCCCTGGGCTAGCTGCTGCTGAGACCCAGCTCAATGTGTTGCAGTCCAGGCACACATGTAAACCATGGGCCCAGGAGCTTCCTGGGAGCAATAAACTGCAGAGCAATAAGCTCCACAATTTATTGCTGTGCATTAATGGCACATGTAGATGCATCCACTCTGCAGGTAACATTTTAGATGAGGTTTATTTGCAGAAAAGGCACTATTTCAAGACCATGTTGCAGCTGTCATTCACTGTGTTTTTGGTGGAAACTCAGAGGCAGTGAAAGACGCCTTTTGTCATTTAAACAGATTTAGAAAAAAATAGTCACCTTGGCTCTAGAAAGACAAGTACATATGATGTGATGTTGATGAAGTTTAGAGAATATAAAATGGCAGGCCCCTTTGAAATGTAAGCAACACAGATGTTCCTGGGGCAAACATCTTTTCATGCATGATTCAAAATGAAATATTTCCGGATAAAAATAGCCTAATAAGAATGTCAACAATTTCCAGATGCTAGGTTTTGTTTCTTGGTTGTTTTTTTGTTTATTTTTTTTTGGGGGGGGGGGCGCGGTTATATATATATAAATTAATTTTTTTATTTTGGATTTCAACAGAAGAGTCACAAGCACAAAAGTTAAAATCTGATGCCTGGATTTAGGTCAACATGTGACGTATCATCCATATCATGGCATAAGGTTTCCTCTCCTGAGACAACATTTTGGGGCAGATTCTGTAGCAGTGACAAATTGAGGGTGGAACTGTACCACAAAGGCCTGGGAAAGAATTCCCCTGCCCTGGGTTAGCTCCATAGCAAGCCAGCAAAGACTGAAAGAGAGAGTGGCTTTTTTTTAATCTATGAATCTCCAGAGGTATAACTTTTAATGCTAAGAAATGTACTGGAACAAGCTTCATGTCTTAAATTGAACACTACCTAGGACCTTGTTAGGGGTGGATTATACTCCATCTGCCTCCTGCCAGTTTATTGCATCTTCCTTCCAGGAATTTGGAGCTGCTACTGCCAGAGACAGAATGTTAAGCTAAATGAACTAGAGGTCTGATCTAGGAGGACAATGCACTTATTATGGGAAAAACTGGTGGTTACAGTAAGGGTAAAAAGATAAGTGAAGGCAGGGTAGATATGCACCTTATAGACTTACTAAATAATACACAGAGAAAGAGAGCAAAAGTTTTTGTGTGCTGAAGCTCACTTCATCAGATCAGAAAAATGAGTGTCCATAGTGCGTTCTGCTACAGATATTAAGAGGTGTTCTAGAGACTGAGAGTAGAACAACCCACAGACAACTATAAAGAAGCTGATGTAAATTAGACCCCATCAACTCTGCTTCACTTTATGTTATTTGAACATCTGTGTCTGCACCAAACTTCATCACCTTGAGTTCTGCAAAAGTGCAGGAATCTGCTTCTGTGCTCATAGCAACATAACAGCTTATGTCTAATGCTATGAGTTAGCAATCACACACAACATATGCCTCAAAAGTCGCAGTCAAGACCAGTCGTTAAACCTCGCATCCATTGAACTCCACTGCTCTGTAACCTATATCTGATATCGCATTTAGCAATACATGCCATTACATTATGCAGTCATTAAATACTAAACTCAGCAAGTCATGATTTTTTCTGGGTCTCACCCTCCTCATCTGTAAATGGTTGATAGTTAGGTACTTCACTAGGATGTTGTAAGAATTAACTAGCTAATATGTGTATGTTGCTTTGAAAATTGAGACCTTTCCTATAGATTTTTAGGAGAGTACAAGAGGACTGATTCTTCATTGCCTGGTACTTTATGTAGTCATTTATATCAGTGCAAAAGGGTATAAAATGCAATTTGTATTATTATTTGTCTCTGTTTAATGTATATGCATTTGTGAGTTCATCTCAAATACCGTAGGCTCTGCCAAAATATATGCAATGAATTCCTTTCATATTAGAGCTTACATCAACATTTTTAAAATAAGATAATGGGCACTCTCAAATGATTTGTGCTTGAATGTATGCCACTGTATGTTAAACTTACTGGAATTTGTATTCCACTGATTTTGTCCAGAGGTCTTGGCAGGTAAGAAAATGGAAAATAATACCAATACAAGTACTGCTTTTTTATTTCATAGAATCATAGAAATTAAGGGCTGGGAGGGACCTCAAAAGATCATTGAGTCCAACACCCCTGCTCTGGGAAGGAACACTGCTGAGATCAGATGACCCCAGCAAGGTGTCTGTCCAGTCTCCTCTTGAAGACTTCTAAGGTTGGGGACTGCACCCCTCCTTGAGAAGTCTATTCCAGATTCTGGTCATACATATCATAAAGAAGTTCTTCCTTACATCCAACCTGAAACCATTGCCTAACAGTTTATGGCCATGGCTCCATGTCCTCCCATGGGGTGTCCTACCGAACAATTTTTTATCCAGCTCTCGATATTCACCCCTTACATGCATATAGACGGCCACCAAGTCCCCCTTCAGTCTTCTCTTCCCCAGGCTGAGCAGTCCTAGATCCATCAGTCTTTCCTCATAAAGTTTGTCCTCCAGACCTTCATTCATTCTTGTGGTCCTTCTCTGGGACATTTCAAGATTCTCCACATCTTTTTTGAAGTGTGGCACTCAGAACTGGACACAGTACTCCAGCTGGGGTCTCACCAGCGCCATGTAAAGAGGAAGTATTACCTCCTTAGGCCTGCTCACGACGCATCGACTAATGCATCCCAGTATGCTATTAGCTCTGTTGACTACAGTGTCGCACTGGCGGCTCATGTTCATCCTGTGATCAACCATAAGCCCAAGGTGCCTTTCAGCCATTGTGTTGGCCAGGACATCTCCTCCTAACCTATATTCATGTCACTGCTTACTTCTCCCCACATGAAGCACTGTGCATTTATCCTTATTGAACTGCATCCAGTTCCTCTCTGCCCACTGTTCCAGCTTATCCTTTCCAGGTTTCAAACTTTCATTACAAGATCTGCAAACGAGAGACTCTGGCATAAGAATCGATGAGTCAGTTTATAACACAAGGTGAGAATTATGCAAATTGCTAGCACTAAGAATATCCCTTCTCCTGCCCCACAGAAAACAAAAAACATTAGTAGTACCTTTTCATGCTAAACCCATGCAAAAACACTGTATGCAATCTTTTTCCCAATTACAGTAATCTTGAAATGACTCCGTTGCTTCTTCATTTATGGAACTTGCATGCAGAGCATTCAAAACTTCTGAAATGTAAAAACTGAGGATTTCCCCCCCTCACCCCACCCCCAAAATAAAACCTGTTTTATGAGTAATAACATAAATATGGTTTGAGGCACTGGCAAGAATGATGCAATAACTGAATATTTCTTTTTAATCATCTGGGTTGTTTCAAAACACACCAGCCCAGGTTAGCTATCAGAAAAATGTGCTTCTACTTCATCTTTCATAACAGTAACTTCAGAACAACCATAGGCAGAGACGCACTTTGCTCTGGGAGTATACAGGCCCTAGCACCAAGAAGTTAAGTCATCTTGACTGTAATGCTGACCTTTCATTGTTCATACCACTTCTATTAGGCTTGCATTATTTAAAAAGACAGGTCTGTGTTGCAGGGCAAATCATTCAACAAAATCAAATACTTCCATTTAGCTGAAAAAGGCTGGACTCCCTCTGCTGGCCTATTTCAAAGTCAGTTTAGTTTGAAAAAGGATAGATGCATTTGATTTCCAGAAAATGTTTTGGAAAATATAGGTTCTGCCATTCAAAGCATAGTTGCAAATTATTGAATAGGTCATCATTAAATGAACACAGGCTATCCTGCACATTGAATGAAGCAGGAGTCCTGTGGCAAGTAACAGGACGTGATAACATAAATAAAGATTGTATGTTAATGCATATGAAATATGCCCCTCTGGACTCTTCATCCTAATCAGCTTCCCACACCCAGATCCCAGCCCCAGCATCCTTGCCTTATCAGTTTCCTTCTTCCTAGTTCCTCACCATTTTCTTTCTCCCTCTCTGCGGCCTCTCGTTACCCATCCACTCACCTTCCACTTCTACACTGGCACTCAGCACCTGTCTTTCTTCCATTTCCTCACTCACGCTCAGTGTCATTCCCTCTCCTGCCTCTGTCTCCTTGCCCAATCAGTCACAATACTCCTCTTACAGATACTCCCCAAACCTCACTCTCTTGCCCTGTTTCACAGTCCCAGTCTCCTTGCCCTCCCAGTACCAGTCTCTGCCAGTTCCTCATCTGATCATTGTTTGTCCCAGTCCTTCATGTTGTAGTTCCCAATCTTCTTGCTTTGTGTCCCTCTATAGATTCCTGTCCCAGCCATCTTTCATAGATTTCATAGATTTCATAGACATTAGGGCTGGAAGGGACCTCGGAAGATCATCGAGTCCAGCCCCCCGCCCAAAGGGCAGGAAGTCAGCTGGGGTCATAGGATCCCAGCAAGATAAGCATCCAGTTTCATCTTGAAGGTGTTCAATGAAGGCGCTTGAACCACCTCCGGTGGCAGGCTGTTCCAGACCTTGGGGGCTCGGACAGTAAAGAAGTTCTTCCTTATGTCCAGCCTGAAACGATCTTGAAGT
>NW_005842817.1:487059-495808 GCF_000455745.1 Alligator sinensis | reverse complement strand
GAGCCTATAAGGATGCTGCGGGTTTTTCTTCCCAAGGTGGAGAACCTTGCATTTATCGGCGTTGAACACCATCAGATTCTCGTCCGCCCACTTGCTGAGCCTGTCCAGGTCAGCCTGGATCACCCGCCTGTCTTCTGGTGTGGATGCTTTGCCCCAAAGTTTGGTGTCATTAGTGAACTTGGCCAGTTCGCTTCTGACTCCAGTGTCCACATCATTAATGAATCTTGTCCAAGCACACTCTCCTTCCTCACTCTCAGACCCCGTTTTCTTGTTCAGCCAGTCTTTTCCTTCTTTCCTCATCCTGAGACCTCCATAAAGTTCTTTTTTTGGAAGAATGCTAACATGCCTTTCCATTAGTCCCATAGTAACTATAGAATAACGTAGTCATGCATATGCTTAAATTTTCTCTTCGGTTTGTTTTAGTGGCAACCAGCATCTATTGTCTTATAGAAAACCTCATTAAATTATAAAAACTGTCTCTGGAATCTTTTAGATTAAACTCTTTCAATGATAACTGAAAAATGGCCTATTCATCTGATCACCGGATTAGGAATCAGGAAATTCAGAGTTCTAGTTTCTCTCATTCACTTTTTCCACCTCCGATGTGTAGTTAATTCCACCCAGCAAGGGGTTCATAATCTTTAATTAACAGGTGCTGGTAAATAGCTTGTTAAAATATTAAATACTATTCAAATTCTAAATGAAGTGTCAGAAATATTTCTTTTACTGGACACCTGTTACCTGAACCAGGAATACTTGTAACTATGGGATCTTAAAGATATCAAAAGATTAATCAGTCATGAGTCCATTAATAACAATTTCTAAAGCAGTCATCCCTATGAAAACTATTCCTATGTTTTCTCTCAGTTCCTTTTTTAGAATTTGGCTCATTCATAAAGAGCTATTGACATTAATGAATACAAAGCTGTAAAAAGTAGAGAGAAAACCTTCTTTCTGTTTATAGATGCTGATAAGAAATATAAAGTGTCCATGGGTAGGTACAAGCAGCCTGACCTCATGTGTATACTTAAAAACACTTTACTGGATCTAAAAAGAAAAGGGTATCTAAATCCGGCAGTTTGGCTGGAATGCAAAGTTGCTGCAATGGATTAATTCAAGTCTAAAAGAAACAGAAGCGGAAAAAGCAGGCTAGGCTGGGGGTTTCCTTTACACCCACGTTCTCTGTCTAGGAAGCAGCAGCTGAGCCACCCCCTTCTTCTGGCTGCACTAACCCCTCTGGCAGGCAAAGTTTGGGATTTCCTGATATTAATGTTTAGAACAAAGAAATCCCGTCTTTAGAGGCCAAGGGGCTAATGATTTCCTCAGGCATCTGACTTAATCCACAGCTGTGCGCCTCATCTTTTGGGGCTTGCAGAAACACAAGTCACTGAAAAGTATTTGTTGTTTTGTTTTATGCAGGGGTAGGGAGGATCAGGCACCCTTTGTCTCTTCAATAGCACTAGCGCCAGTCCTGCTTTACCTAAATGCAGCACATCTATGCCTGGGATTTGCGTATATAGGTATATTAGTGCAAAACCTGCACGAAGGCCTAGGGGCTAAATATAGGGGTCTCTAAGCATGTCAACACGTGTATTTACATGCACCTAAACTCAATGTGCCTTTGCTCTAAGGTGGATTATGGTGATTAAGGCATGCATCTACATGTGGACACGCTAATGCGCATTAAGGCACATTAAATTTAGGGACAAATAGCTAAGTCACATTAGTGCACATGTAGACACACTAATGCACATTAACGTGGTGTGTATCCTTTTGACACACACCATGTTAATGCGCATTAACACATCTACACATGCACTCATGTGGCTAGCTATTTGCACCTAAATTTGATACCTGCCTTATGCAGGTATCAAATTTAGGCTCGCATAGCCTTAGATCACCATTGTTTAATATGCATTAAGGACATGCATGTGTAGACACGCAGTCTTAATGCACCTTAAAAATGGTGATTTTAGGTTAAACCCACTTAAAAGAGGCACATGTACATGCGTCCTCTGTCTGCAAACGATGCTGTCACTTATACTTAAGCATAGTCTGGTGGGATTGCAATGGATGTGTAGTTGAGGGCATTGTTTGCGACTGAGCTAGCTGCATCATAGAGAATAAGGGCAACATTTGACCTATAGTATCTTTGTTACTGGAGATCATGCACAAGACATGTAGACCCATTTTAAGTTTTTAGCTTCCAAGAGAATTTGCAGACATAAGAGTTAGTAAAACTGTGATTTTTCTAACTGAACAAATATAATGGATGGATCACTCAGATGCAACAACTTTGGAAGCCATTTCTCTCATTCTCTCTATTAAACACTTTTCAGGACAGAAAACTTCTAAGATTTCAGACTGGTAGAACATATGCATGGATTTTAAAAAGTTAAAAAGAACATGATATATGTAGAGTTTAGATTATGGTTTGTATAGGATGGTTTGGGAAGGAATGATCCTGCCTCAGGCAGGGGACTGGACTAGATGACCTCTGGAGGTCCCTTCCAGCCTGATTTCTCTGTGATTATATAAGTAGGGCCATACTGAATTCACGGTAGAAGTGGGATGCACTGCAGCTCTATTAATCTTGCTGGTTCCCCTCACGCCCCCACTATGCTGATTGGTGGAAGAGCCCCACTTGTGGCTCACTCCTGATTTTTGGGGAGGCAAAAATTGAAGTTTTAAATGTGGCACCATTTTTGCCTCTTGCTGCTGATTGGCTGAGGGGCCCTGGTGGCCCCACTGCTTGCTGCTGATTGGTGGGGAGGTAAAAACAGTACCATGTTTAAAACTGTGGTTTTCACTTCCCTACTGATCAGGAGTGAGCTGCAAGCAGGGCCCCTCCACCAATCAGCGTGGAGGTTGGGGAGAGGTGCACGGGGGAACATGCAAGATTAAAGGAACCTGCAGTACATCCCACTTCTGCCGTGACTTCAGTAAGGGCCTATCTATAAGTAGATTCATAGATTATAAGGCTGGAAGGGACCTTGGAAGATCATCAGGTCCTGCCCTCTCTACCCGGCAGGAAAGACAGCTGGGGTCAGATGACCCCAGCAAGGTGACTGTCCAGTCTCCTCTTGAAGATTTCCAGGGTAGGTGATTGCACCACCTCTGCGGGGAACTTATTCCAGTCTGGACACTCTAACTGTGAAGAAGTTTTTCCTAATGTTGAGCCTGAAATGGTCTTCCAGGAGTTTGTGGCCATTACTCCTGGTTTTCCCCAAGGGTGCCCTGATGGATAGTTGTTCACTGAGCCCTTGATGTACTCCCCTAATATAGCAGTAAGCTGCTACCAAGTCCCCTCTCAGCCTTCTCTTTTTCAGGCTGAAGAGTCTCAGGTCCTTCAGCCTTTTCTCGTATGGCTTGCTATGCAAGTCTCTGATCATATGGGTGGCCTTCCCCTGGACTCTCTCAAGCTTTACCATGTTAGAGTGCAGTGCCCAGAACTGGATGCAGTACTCCAGTTGGGGGTCTCACCAAAGCCGAGTAGAGTGGAAGAATCACTGCCTTGGTTTTCATGGAGATGCACTGATTGATGCATGCCAGAGTATTATTTGCCCTGCTGGCAATAGCGTTGCACTGCCGGCTCATATTTATACAATAGTCTATTATTCCCCCCAAGTTCCTTTTGTTCATGGTGTTGGACAGTTTGGTGCTGCCAGCCTATAGGTGTGCAGGGGGTTGTTTGTCCCCAGGTGGAGCACTTTATATTTCTCAATGATTTCATCTGGTTCCAACTCGCCCAACTTGCCAGCCCGTCTAGATCTGCCTGTATCTGTAACCTATCTTCAAGCATGACAATGCTTCCCCATAACTTGGGGACTGACCCCTGTGGGACACCACTGCCCACTTCTCACCAGGATGACACAGATCTGTTCATTAGGACTCTCTGGGTCCTATCCTGCAGCCAGCTTCCTACCCACCTAACTGTCTCACAGTTAGGCTCACGATCCTTCAATTTTCTCGTGAGAACATTGTGGAACACCAGATCAAAGGCTTTTTGGAAGTCAAGGTATACAACATCAACCTCTTCTCTCTTGTCCAGGTGGCAAGTTACCTGATTGTAAAATGAGATGAGGTTGGTAAGAGAAGACCTGCCTCCAATGAGGCCACGCTGGCTGTTGTTCAAAATCCTACCTTCTGCAAGCCTATCACAGATAGACTCCTTAATGATTTTTCACCGGATTTTCCCTGGGGGAGAAGTTAGGCTAATTGGCCTATAGTTACCTGGGTCCTCCCTCTTCCCCTTCTTGAAGATGGATACAACATTGACCCTCTTCCAGTCCTCAAGGACCACTCGGGAGCACCACAGGTTTTGGAAGAGTTTTGCCAGGGGCTCCATGATGACTTCGGCCAGCTCCTTCAGCACTCTCGGATGGAGTTCATCCAGTCCTGCTGATTTATATATGTCTAATTTCTTTAATTGATCACACAACAGTTCTATGTCAATAGTAGGGAGGCAGTCATTCCTGCCCTGCTCATTCTGTACCCTATCAGATTTTCCCCTTGGCCCAGTGAAATACCAAAGCAAAGTAGTTATTCAGGAGTTCAGATTTCTCCTGAGTGTCAGTAACCAGCTCTCCTGAATTGTTGATCAATGGCCCCATTTGTTTTTCTTCTGTTCCCTACATACCTAAAGAAGGACTTCTTGTTGTCCTTGATTCCCGTTGTTAATCTAAGTTCAGTCACCACCTTAGCCTTTCTAATTTGTTCCCTACAAGTGTGGGCTGTTGTTGTATAGTCCTCCTTGGGCAAAACAGAATAGAGACAAGCCATAGAATAGATCCTACACAAACTGATTGGGTTCAAGGAAGTACCAAGAGTAACTTATCTTAAAATAGAAGTGTCTGGTGTTTTAATTCACATACTGCAGGATATAAACCCAGAGCAATACTCCTTTCCATGATGTGCTGCAGGAACTCCTTGGAGCCCCGGGAGATTAAGTATTTATTGATGGTTTTTTTAAAAAACATCTTGAACTTTCCCTGAGCCTGATGAAGGGTCTGAGCCCAAAAGCTTGTAGAAAAAGATAATTTTTTGCAATTTCTCAATTGGTCTAATACAAGGTATAATTTCTAGACGAAGAGTTCTAGATGTTTGCATTTCTTAAGTACAAATGCTACACTTGCAGTACAGCAATCTTGTTTACTGGTTTCAGAACAAAGGAATGTGAGCATACAAGTTTACCGCTTCATGCTTTTAGATTAGCATGCCACCACCCTACCAGCCAGGGTGGAGTGATACTAACTAGGCCTAATTTCCTTGATGGATTTGCCTTCTCTCTGAGTACTATTCACCCATACCATGACTCATCCCTTTGGATTATAAATAGGTCTTCTCAAGTGCATTTTGGTGCCTTTGAAATAATCAAGTTTAATAAAATGTCAGGTGTTTTAAAAAAAAAGTATCCTGGCTATAATTTCACTGATTTCCATCTCAGAAACAAGGTCATTATTTCATTTCTCCCTTTAAATAGCATTAATTGCACCCTGTGCTGTACTGTCAGTATAATCAGGAGACACTTTGGCAAGGAAGTACAAACATGTCCAGTCAGATGCATCATTTTTTATGGAAAAGTTTGCTTCCTGCTTCCTTGGCTATGAACAAGTGTTCAACTGATGAGGTCCTGATGGACAGTGCATACTTAAGGAAGTATGGATTGGATGAATGGACTATAAAGTGGATAAAAAACTGGCCAGATCATCAGGCTCACTGGGTAGTGGTCAATGGTTAGATGTCTAACTGGCAGCTGGTATCAAGTGGAGTGCCCCAGGGATCAGGGGATGGGTGTGCAGATGGGAATGCAATCTGGGGGACAGCCAAACAGGAAGGACATAAAGAGGGTGGTCAGGGAGGTGTCAAGAGGCTGGAATGATGTTAGGATGGCAGAGAACTAGGGGTTACCAATGGAGGACTTAAGTGTCTATACACAAATACTAGGAGGATAGGGAACAAGCAGGAGGAACTGGCACTCCTGCTAGCAAATAGGGAATATGATCTCACTGGAATAATGGAAACCTGGTGGGATGCCATGCATGACTGAGCTGTATGCATAGAGGGCTACAGGTTGCACAGAAGGGATTGGATAGGGAAGAAGGGAGGAGGTGTAGCTCTCTCTGTAAAGGAACAGTACATCTCCTTGGAGACCCAAACTGGTTCAAGAGAAGGGCAACTCGAGACCCTGTGAGTCAAGATATGGTGGGAGGCAGGAAGGGGACTTGATGATAGGTGTCTACTACAGATTGCCACACCAGGAGAAGGAGCTGGATTTGGAATTTTCCAGAGAACTGTTGGAGGCTGCATGTTCAAGGGACATGGGTATCATGGGTGACCTCAATTACCCTGACATCTGCTGGGAGGAGCACTTGGCCAGATCTGACTGGTCATGTAGGTTTTTGACCTGCGTGGAAGAACTTTATTTAGTACAGGAGGTGAATGGGCCAACCAGGGGGAAGGCTTTATTAGATTTGGTTCTAGCCAAAGGGGATGACTTGGTGGGAGATCTGGGAACTGAGGGTAATCTGGGAGATAGTGATCATGAGATCATAGAGTTCACTATCTGTTGTAGGGCAGGGAAGTCAGCCAGTAGGGCAGAGGTGCTTGGCTTCAGGAAGGCTGACTTCAATGAGTTTAGGAAAATAGTGGAAGGAACCCTATGGGAAGAGGGACTGAAGGGGAAGGGAGTTCAGGAAGTGTGGTCGTTCCTCAAAGGAGCAATCCTCAGAGCGCAGAAAAGGTCCATTTCTGTATGCAGGAATGGTGGCAAAGGGGATGGGAAGCCCTCTTGGCTTACCAGAGGAGTCAAGGAGTGCTTAAAAAAGAAAAAGGAAGCTTATGGACAGTGGAAACAAGGAGTAGTCACCAAGGAGGAATACACAAGTAAAGCCCGTATTTGTAGGGGAAGGTTAAGGATGGCAAGGACGGTGACTGAGATCAGGTTGGCAACTGAAATCAAGGACAATAAGAAGTTCTTCTTTAGGTATATAGGGAGCAGGTGGAAGACCAAGGGAAATGTGGGGCCTTTGCAGAATGGGATGGGACAGCTGATAACAGACAGTCAAGAAAAAACTCTTTAATCAATACCTTGCATTTTTAATGAACTCTTTAATGAATACTTTGTGTCAGTGTTCCTGCATACAAATATTGGTCACCTGCCTGATGGGATATTGGATGGATGCAGGGGGTTCAACTGACAACCAATGGTCAGTGTCAAACTGATAAGGGGGCACTTAGAGCAGCTGAATGTCTTCAAGTTGGCAGGACCAGATGGACTAGACACAAGAGAGCTGAGGGAATTGGCTGGAGTCATTGCAGGACCATTGGCAAAGGTATTTGAAGATTTGTGGTGCTCGGGAGAGGTTCTAGAAGACTAGAAAAGGGCCAATGTGGTGCCAGTCTTTAAGAGGAGGAGGAGGGAGGTTCTGGGAAACTAAAGACCAGTCAGTTTGACCTTGATATCAAGTAAAAATTTGCCAAAAATTATCAAGAAATCAATTTGTGAGAGACTGACAGAAGGCACAATGCTGAAGGCTAGACGACAAAGTTTCATTGTGGGCAGGTTGTGTCTGACCAACCTCAACTCCTCCTATGATCAAGTAATGAACTGCTTAGATGTGGGAGATGTGGTTGATGTCATATTTGGATTTTGAAAAGGCCTTCATATGGTAACCCATGATGCTCTTATAAAAAAACTGGGAGACTGTGGGCTGGCAGAGTCTATGGTCAAGTTGGTTGGGAACTGGCTAAGGGGTTGAACCTCGACAATATTAATGGACAGGTCTGTATCATCTTGGTGGGGGGTAGCCAGTGGTGCCCTGCAGGGTTCAGTTCTTGGCCCCATGCTGTTCAACATTTTTATCAACAATTTAGATGAGGATGTGCAAAGCATGCTGGCCAAGTTTGCAGATGATACTATGTTATTGGGGAAAGCATTCACACTAGAGGATAGGATGCGGATCTAAGCAGACCTGGACAAGCTGCAAAGGTGAGTGGAGTTGAACCAGATACAGTTCAATAAGGATAAATGCAGAGTGCTTCATCTGGGGAAAAGTAACCAGCGTCATGAATATAGGTTAGGAGGAGATGTCCTGGCCAGCACAATGGCTAAAAGGGACCTTGAGGTTATGGTTGATCACAGGATGAACATTAGCTGCTAATGTAATGCAGAGTTAATAGCATCCTGGGATGCATTAGCCAATGCATTGTGAGCAGGGCTAAGGAAGTGATACTTCCTCTCTACTCAGTGCTGGAGTACTGTGTCCAGTTATGGGCGGCACACTTCAAAGAAGATGTGGAGAATCTTGAAAGGGTCCGGAAAAGGGCCACAAGAATGGTGTAGGGCCTGAAGGACAAACCTGATGAGGAAAGACTAAGGGATTTGGGATTGTTCAGCCTGGGGAAGAGAAAACTGAGGAGGGACTTGGTGTCTGTCTATAAAATAGACAATAAAAACAATAAAAAGTCCTTTTTCAGATATGTGGGGAGCCAGAGGAAAAGCAGGGGCAACACTGGACCCCTGCTCAACCAGATGGGGCAACTGACAACTGACGCCCAGGAAAAAGCCAACCTATTAAATAGGTACTTTGCGTCAGTTTGTCATCAGTCCCATGGGACGCCCATGCCCGCTACAGGGCCATGAAGTCCGGGTGAGGTTGATCCCCTGCCCTCCATTAATGCTGACTTTCTGAAAGAACATCTTGAGAAGCTGGATACCTTCAAGTCAGCTGGCCCTGACAATCTTCAC
>NW_005842817.1:468284-486351 GCF_000455745.1 Alligator sinensis | reverse complement strand
CACCCAGCACTCTTCCCTGCCTATGCAGGGGGTCAGACTCGATGATCTCAAGCAAATCCCGGGACGTCTCAAGCAAATCCCGGGACGTCTCTCAAGCAAATCCCGGGACGTCATTCTCCCCCTGTACTCGGCCTTAGTGAGGCCGCAGCTGGAGTACTGTGTCCAGTTTTGGGCTCCACAATTCAAAAAGGATGTGGAGAAGCTTGAGAGAGTCCAGAGAAGAGCCACGCGCATGATCAGAGGTCAGGGAAGCAGACCCTACGATGACAGGCTGAGAGCCCTGGGGCTCTTTAGCCTGGAAAAGCGCAGGCTCAGGGGTGATCTGATGGCCACCTACAAGTTTATCAGGGGTGACCACCAGTATCTGGGGGAACGTTTGTTCACCAGAGCGCCCCAAGGGATGACGAGGTCGAATGGTCACAAACTACTTCAAGATCGTTTCAGGCTGGACATAAGGAAGAACTTCTTTACTGTCCGAGCCCCCAAGGTCTGGAACAGCCTGCCACCGGAGGTGGTTCAAGTGCCTTCATTGAACACCTTCAAGATGAAACTGGATGCTTATCTTGCTGGGATCCTATGACCCCAGCTGACTTCCTGCCCTTTGGGCGGGGGGCTGGACTCGATGATCTTCCGAGGTCCCTTCCAGCCCTAATGTCTATGAAATCTATGAAATAAGTATGGGAGCTGGGAGAAAAACTGTTCACTAGGGTACCCCAGGGGAAGACAAGGAGCAATGGCCATAAACTGTTAGAGGATGGTTTCAGGTTGGATGTAAGGAAGAACTTCTTTACAGTAAGGGTGACCAAAATCTGGAATAGACTTTCCAAGGAGGTGGTGCAGTCCTCAACTTTGGAAGTCTTCAAGAGGAGACTGGACAGACACCTTGCTGAGATCTTTTGATCTCAGCAGTGTTCCTTCCCAGAGCAGGGGTGCTGGACTCGATGATCTTTCAAGGTCCCTTCCAGCCCTTAATTTCTATGATTCCATGATTTTATAATTCTATGATTCTGGGGCCAGTTTTGTTCAATATCTTCATCAGTGACCTGGAAGATGACACAGAGTGTACCTTCAGCAAGTTTGCAGATGACACCAAGCTGAGGGGAGTAGTAGGTATGCTGGAGGGCAGGGCTAGGATTCAGAGAGACATAGACAAATTGGAGGATTGGGCCAAAAGAATCTCATGAGGTTCAACAAGGACAAGTGCAAAGTCCTGCATGTAGCAGGGGTGTAGGTTGTAGCCGTGTTGGTCTAAGGACATAGGCAGTCCTGCATGTAGCACAGAAGAATCCCCTGCACCAGTACAGGCTGGGGGCTGACTGGCTGGGCAGCAGCTCTGCAGAAAAAGGACCTGGGGGTTACAGTGGACAATAAGCTGAATATAAGCTAGCAGCGTGCCCTTGTTGCCAAGAAGGCTAAGAGCATACTGGGCTGCATTAGTAGGAGTGTTGCCAGCAGGTCAAGGGAAGTGATTCTTTCCCTCTATTGAGGATGTATTTGGTAGCCGTGTTGGTCTGAGACAAAAAGAAATGCAAAGATCTAGAACGCTTGGTTCAGAAATGATACCTTTTATTAAACCAACTGAGAAACTGCAACAAAAAAAAATCTTTTTGTGCAGATCCTGGTCCCACCCCTAGTCCCAGCCCACTCCTGGACACTGCTCCCCACCTGCCCGTGGCTCCATCCCATCTGCCAGGCCGAGCACACCCTGCCTGTGGGGGTCCTGGGCCAGTCTCCATGGAGAATTTTGCCCACTCTGGATAGGTTCAATTGCCCTCCCCCACCCCATCACGCTGGATCAGCACCACCTCCCACCACTGTGCCAGCTCAGATCAGCACCCCCCACCCCCTCCACGCCTGCCCCTGGGGGGAGTTCATCAAAACTCCCTAAGTGGCCCTCCAGGCCAAATAATAGCCCACTCCCATAATAAAAGGGGTTGTTGCATTATTTGTGAACACTTTGGGCAGGAATCAAATTATGGTGAAGACAGAGTAAATGGAGTGGAAAGGGAGGAATGGAGTACTGAAGCATTGCTCCCCAAATCCCCTCATGATTCTGGGAGAGGTAGATGTTCCTACTAAGATAATCAGCAAGGAAGCAGTAAACAGCTGTTACTAGCTGTAATTAGTAGGCTTCTGCGTTAACAACCCCTTGAAGTGAACAGGGACAATTTGCAACTCTTGCTACTGAATGTTGAGGAAAAGGTTTTTTGTGATATCTTTTTTTGGTCCAACTGTGTAATAAAAGATATTGATAGAAGATATCCCCCAAATCCCTTACCTCTCATTCATTTTCCGTACCACCACTGCTACAATGCTCCAACCTTACCAAGTGTTAAACCAGTTGCCTCTGAGTGTGTCCTGACCTCTGGGCAGCAGTTTTCACAGGTCTCCTGCTCAGGTCTCTGGGCAACCCTTCCTCTTGGTGGAGAAGTTCATTAGCCCTCCTTCCTGGGGTTGCACTGCCACTAGAGAAGGATTTCCTGCACCCCGGTCTCAGTCCTGGTTCTAGTTCCTACCCCAGAGAACCTCTCCCTAAATTAATCCAAACTTGGAGGTTCTGTTTTGTGGGAAATGGGTCTTTCAAAAGTTGTTTCTTTTTAGATTTGTAATGAAAACAAAGAGAAAAAAATTGAAATTTTCTGAGAAATTCTGAAAAAAAAATCAGTTTCTACCAGAACCTCACCAATCTCCATGAAACAGAATTGTTGTTTTCTGGCTTGCACTGCAACACTTTAATTATGGTGAAGTGCTCTTTTTAATTATGTCCTATATACTTACAGTGTATGGACAGATACTGTTTTCAGGTTGTTAGTGTAAGTCTAAAAAAAATGAATAATATAACCTTTGGGCACCTCTACTACTTAGGACTCCTGTGTGGCTCTTGGGGAGAGAAGATTTAGCTTTTGACCTCTCTTCACCTCCAAACATCTTTTTCTAACATCTCTACATACTTTCCCACCTCCCCCATTTTGGTACCCGAGCAGTTCTGCGGTGCTCTTGGCCTCCGGTTCCAGGTGAGGAGGGGTCAGCATTTGGCCAGTAGATCTGGTTTTCATTCTGCCTGCCTGCAGGCTCTGTGCCACATCAGATCATTTGTGTAAAAAGTTCTTTGCAACCTTCATCATTACTGAACTGAGGGCAGCTCAGAGTCAGATTTAATCCATCTTTGCATTTCTCCACACTTACTAGACCAGGGGTGGGCAAAATGCAGCCTGGGGGGCAGATGCGGCTCACCAGGCCATTCTATCCAGCCCATGGGGCCCCTAAAAAATTTATAAAATTAATATTTATCTGCCCTGGGCTGCCTGTCAAGCGGCCCTCAATGGCTTGCCAAAACTCAGTAAGCGGCCCTCTGCCCAAAATAATTGCCAGAGTTGTTTAGGGCAAAACTCCTTCATTACAAAAGAAAACAGATTCAGGCCCTGATCTAATGCAAACATCCAGACCCTGATCTATCTATCTATTTTGCAACTTCTTCATTGAGAAGCATTCCCAAGTCTGTACCTAGAATTATATAAAGGAGGATCAAGTGCTCAACATTCATACCAATGGCAATGAACTGTAGAAAGTTTTGAAGCGTCTACCTGTAACAGCCAAATACACCTCTCTGTGCTGGAGAGAATGTATTATTTCCCATTGCTCTTTAATTAATGAAAGCAGATGTGCATTTAAAATGTACATGTGGTTGCCTTTATACAGTTGCCACGTCATATACTTGTTTATGAACTCATACATTACTATTTATGTTCCTGTTGACAAATGACTTGTTTAAGCCATTATTATATATTCTGACAAATACAACATCATAGAAAAGTAGGGTTGGAAGGGACTTGGGAGGTCATCTAGTTCAGTGGCCTGCTCAAGGCAGGATCATGCCTACCTAAACCATCCACTACAAGTGTTTGTCTAATCCTTTTCTTAAAACTACATGAACAAACCTCTCATATAACTACTAGGCACAATGCCCCAAAACACCAAGAATACCCAAACTTGTCACAGGTGAAACAGGGGAAGAGGGTACTATCAATGTCCATGCCACTGCAAGAACAGGATGTAGTTGGTTACAATACACTTGAGACATCTAAAGAAGAAAACCATGCTACAGCTGCAGAAGAAGGCAAAAACTTTTTTGGTCCATGCTGATGTGGCCATGAGATTATAACAGAGCTGAAGAAGCAGCAGAGAGAGCCTTAGGTGGAGAAAACTACTTACTATGAACTGCCAGAGAAAAGGTATTGGGAGACTGGCTAGATGCAAGCACTTGCCGCAGAACTAGCTATTCTGCAGTAGCGCCATGGCCGCATATGGTAACGATAACCAGAAACGTTCAGAAGCGTGGGAAAAAACCAAACACCCTCCATTCTGCCACCTGGAGAATGCAAACACTGCTTCACACTTCACACATGCTAGGAGAGCCAGGACTCCTCTTTCTGACAGTCTATCCCTGCCTCTGAACGTACCCAGCTCTTTCAGTTTATAACCAAGCCGTTTGTGGAGTCCTGCTTCATTCTCCTGCTGCTGAGCAAGGTCTTCTCCAGTTTCCACCTGCTCTAGGCTGCAGAGCTCTTCCCGTGGTCTCTGAGTGATGCATGTGTGGGGGTCTTCTAGGCTTCCAACTGTTGCTCAGTCTTCAGAGCACATTTCTGGCATTGCAGCCACTAAATCATCCCCGATCAATGTTTATCTGACCTCTTCTTGAACAGGTCCAAAGAAGGCCTTCCACAACTTTCCTAGGCAGTTTATTCCTCTACCTCACTGTTCTAATGGTAAAAAAGTTTTTTCTGATATCCAATCTAAACCTACTTTCCTGCAATTTTAACCCAATGCTATGGACTGTGTCTGTGCACTGAAGGAAGAAAGTTGTTCTCCCTTTTCTTGATGGTAGTCCTTCAGATACGTGGCGGGCATGCCGGTAGCAGTCCTGCTTGGCAGCTCAACAGAGCTTTGAGCCATTGGTGGGACTTTCCCACCAATCAGGAGGTAATAGAGGAGAGGCTGCCCTGGCCCTGCCCAGGGCAAGGTGATGAGCCTGGACCTGGCTGAGGACCCTACTGCCCCTCACCCTGATTGGTCCTTTCTGCAATCCGGGGGCAGAGCTTCCAGAGGCTATAAAAGAACAGTGTGCCCAGCACACGGATACAACTGCGAGGAATGGAGAAGAGGGAAGATGGGCTAAAGAAGAGCTGGGGAGAGCTGCCCAGTGGGGCGAATGCAGCAGCCCCAGAAGAGCCTGAAGACTCCTTCTCATCGCTGGTTGGGGAGTGGCGAGTGGCCCTGTCCCAGCCCCGCTGCTGAGGAGCCAGGAGTGGTGCACAGCCCAGTGCACAGGGTGGGACCCTGGGGGCTGTATGAGGCAGCTCAGGTCTCCAGCTCAGCAGGGAATGGGGTGTGCACGGGCTGGACCCTGGGACCATGAGGCGGCTCAGATCTCCAGCTCTAGCATGCAGCCAGGGCGGAGCAGTGCAGGCAGCGCTGTACGGAGTGATCCGGGAGTGGACCTAGATCCTGGGAGCTGCACGGAGCAGGTTGGGTCCCCATTCCCTGGCAAGTGACCAGGTCCTCAATGCATGGACGGTGCATGGTGCAGTCCATGCAGGACCAGGACCCCTGGAGCCATATGAGGCAGCTTGGGTCTCCCACTCCTGGCACAAGGCCAGGGAGACTTGGTGCAGGTGGCGCTGGATCCAGAAGCGAACCCAGTGAATTTAGATTTAAATGGAGTTCAATATTGTACGTTATATTTTGTGTATCATTATATTTGTAAATTTATAATATGATAAATTTAGAGTGTGTGACTTTTACTGAGGCTCAGCTGGGATCCTCCACTGAAGTATTTATTTTTTATTTACCTGTTTTCCCTCATGATGTGTATACATGTACATAGAGAAAATAGGGTAATAGTCTTATAGAATATGTAAATATACATAAAAACACAAACATATATATGCATTCATCTCTTAATGTTTTGTAAATATTAATAAACTTGTATATAGTTCAGTTATATAGTGCCCTGGTTTGACTCTCTATAGGGGAAGGAGGGAAGCTGCGTGCAGCCAGCAGGTTTCCCCCCACAGCGCACCTATCCTGCCAACATCTCCCTTCAGTTGGAGACGGGAATATACAACCAGGTACACCTGGGTTACAGGTATTTGAAGATTGCTATTATGCAGCCATTAAGTTGCCCTTTCTGTGAGCTCAACATGCTTGTTTTCTCTCAATTGCTCCTCATATGTCTTGCTTTCCAAATCCTTTATCACATTTCTTGTCTGCCTTTGGACCTTCTCCAATTCTCTGGGTCTTTTTTAAAATATGGAACCAAGAACTGCACGCAGTACTCTCGCTGAGACCTAACCGGTGATGAGTAAAGTGGCACTAATACATCCTGGGTTTTACACAGGATGTTTATGCAGCCCAAAACTGTATTTGCCTTTTTTTGCAGTGTACCACACTGAGGACTTACATTGAGTCTGCCATCCACCAGGACCCCAAGATCGTCAGTGCTGCCATCCAGCCAGTTGTCACCCATTTTCTACTTGTGTTTTTGATTTATTCCCAAGGTGTAGAAGCTTGTGTTTGTCAGCACTGAACTTCATCCTGTTAGCTCCAGCCCAATTTTCCAATCTGCTGAGATCCTTCTGAATTGTGCTTCTGTCCTCTGGTGTATTTGCAGTCCTTCCCAGTTTCATGTCATCTTAAAATGTGCTCAGGATGCTCTCTGTTCTACCAGCCAAACACATTAAACAGCAAACATATTAACAAACGCATTGAACAACATCAGACCCAGGACATAGTCTTATGGACCTCCACATGAAACCTGTCATTCATAGTTGCCCTTTGCTTGCAACTATTGAGCCGATTGTCTGTTCACCTTGTAGTGGTTTTTTCTAGCCCACATTTTCCTATTTGTTTGTAAAAGAGTCATGTGGGACTTTGTCAAAAGCCTTACTGAAGTCCAAGTACACTATATCCACTGCATTCCCTCCATCCACCCAGCTAGGTCCTTTACTGAAGGAGATCAAATTTGTTTGGCACAATTTGTTTTTAGCTAATCCATGCTGGCTACTTGTGATCAGCCTTTCCTCCTCCAGATGCTTGCAAATGGACAGCCTTATAACTGAGTGGTGCTAGCTATTGAGGATGGAACAAAATATATATGTAGGGCAAAGAGTTTATCAAAATCTAATTGTACCTACAAAGCTCACATTTCTCATGTGGCAGCATGAAGTCCAAACACACTTTAACCTACTAAAAACATCACATAGGCCACCAGGAGTCAAGGACAATTCCAGAAATAATAGGGCATATATATGTTACTAAGTAATGGACCTACTGATTTCTATAATAGACTCCAGATTACCTGAATTACGCTCCCGGCTGTTTGTGACCCAAGTTAAAAGAAAGTGAAAGGACATTTATTGTGTTAAATGTCACTGTGAAAAAAGGTACAGGTTTTGTCTACACTGTGGTCACAGAAGTGACTGCAGAAGCAATGGCCTTCTGGCATAGAGACAGCTGAGCAAGTTTTAAACCAGCCAGTGTACATATTTCTAACAACCTCACCACACAGCCACAGCATTCAGGGTTGGCTAAAATTACTGTGCCATCTTATGGTAGGGCAGCAAGGTCCCATCTTCATCCTGTCCCTGTCCAGTCTCCTGGGGCCAACTGGGGGGTAGTTAAAACACTGCTAGCAAGATACTGTGTAAAACAATTTATGCACAAGAATTCATGCAAAGGGATGAATTTCTGGACCCAATTATATGATGCAAATAAGGTCTATCAATAAGCATGCTCACATATGGCAAAGAAGCAGGGCCCTTTGACTTCACTGGCTATTGCTGCAATCATGTTGATGGAGTTCAAACTGAACACTTTTGAAAGTTATGTTCACTTCTCCAAACCAGGCAGTCAACTGCAATGAATTGTTCAGGTTAATCAAATCAGTGAATCATAGCAGTTTCATGGCTGCTTTGGGACTTTAGGGAAACCAGCTTATTCTCAAAGAGCTCTGCCATTCGTGCACCTCAGACGGTCTGACCTTGTTATAAAGCACCTGCCTTGCCATCGGGTATTTAAGTCACTTGAAGACTGAGGTAGGTATTTGCTTCAAAACCAAAGGAGCCTTTTTTTTTTTTGAGTTGCAAGTAACTAATAGCTGGTGATCTAGTGTATTTGTCTTGGTGATGCATGCCTAATACACCCAAACATTATAAAAGCAATGCTGGCTTCCAGATGTCATCCTTGATAGACTTCCATTGGCTCTACATCAAAGAACTGGAGTGATCCTTTTGGCCGTTGTCTTCATAGCCCTGTGGAAAATTAATAGTACATCTATGAAGCAAGTCAACACTGCCTGTTCAGTGCTTGAACTGAACCCACTAAACCATTTCTAGAAACCTAATTACATTTCCGGTTACAGATTCTGTCTACATAGCAGCTTTTCCTCAGGAGATTTGCTCATTTTAATAATTTTTATTGCTATGGTGTAATTCTTAGCCCTGAAGAGCCAACAAACTAAGGGGAAGACAGACAGCTGGATTCTGTTCCTTCTTTTGCACCTCTACCCATGTGCCCTGATGAATGGGTTAGCTAATGTTTAATGTAGAACTTGGAAGACCTGGGCCTGCCTTTTATAAGAGATGATGGTGCAGTGCATGAGATGAAGAACTTAATTTTCAGAGTACAGATTGAGTTTGTAGGACTGGCAATTAGAAAAAATAATCTCATTTAGAAATTAAGAATGCTCCACCTAAAAATAAGGACGATACAGACAGAAATCCACAAAGCAATTTTTATAGTAATTTTTCAGACTAGATGTAGGCATTTCTGTCCTGTCCACTGTTTTAAAACTAAGCGAAAGCCTTCTCTTCAGCTTCCCATTTCCTATATATAGCAGCTTCAGGGCTCCATCTATTTTCATGTTCCTCTAAAAAACATATCTTTTTTGTTTCCTTGTTTGTTTTGTACAACTCAGTTACTCTCCCTTTGCTCTTAATTTGCATCTGAACTTTGTCACCATATAACTTAATCTATGGAGACTTTTGGGGTAGCAGTTTATGAGGAAGAGGCTTTTATACAGTTTTGTATCTATATTATGAATCCTGTGGATTTCCTTTGATGTCTACAATTTGTTTGCTTATGTAGCACTTCCTATGTACCCGATACTTAAAAAACCTACTCAAGGCCTGAGTAGCCTATGTTTTCAGTAACTGTAAATAATTTTAAAGCTTCAGTTTTTGGCTGTCCAGCTTCAGGGGGTTTTTGCTTTCTGAAAATCAGACTCCTTTAGAGCATCTCAGGTGGGGCCCTCAAAAAAGCAGCATTTAAGCATCACTGAACATGATCAAAATCCTTGGTCTCATAGCATATTTCTCAGGGACAATTCACAGGATCAGTCTGGACAGGGCTATGAGGCATAGAGAATAAAAGTTTTGAAGAGAGGATTTGAAGAAGGGCAATGAAGAACCAGGAGCAGAAAGGACTTCCAAGCTCAAAGACTGGCATAAAAGGAAATACGTAAAGCCAAGAGTCTGAGCACAGTAAGAACCGAAGGCCAATCAGGAGCGGGAGCTGCCAAAAAGAGCAAAGCAATCAAATAATATGCCTTTTCTGGAAAATGACAGCAAAGCCTCCAGAATAATATCTACCCCCCACAGAGTCAACACAGATCCTCTATACCAATTATGTTCCACTTAATCCTTCAAAATAGGACTGCTGTTATTGCTTATTTGTGTCGGGTAGCATGCAGGGGCTCTTATCAAAGCCAAGTTGTGCTAAATGCCATATAAACCAAAACAAAAAGACGGCTTACAGCTGAAATTATAAGGTTCATGCACTGTGTACAGGCATGACAATCGGGTTTTTAACAAACTCTATTAAAAGATCAAAAGGGGAATGATAATTCAAGAGGACACAGGGAGATTCTGGTAAGGGAAAGAAGATTAGCCCTGTAAGTTCAATAGAGAAGGCGGATGTAGAAACCCAAACCTTTGTCTGCTTTGAAATATAAAGCAGCATTCTCCAAGAGATGCATTCTGCTCCCAAAATCTAGTAACATTATTTGGCTTTGATAGAGCATGTCTTCTTTTGTGCTGACAAAGTGCCTTTTGTGCCCCAGTGTTTTTTTTCTACAACAGCTATTTATAAAAAAAAATCACAAAGACTAAATGGAAAGGCTGCCAAAATTATAGTCACAAAGACTAAATGGAAAGGCTGCCAAAAGCACTTCCTGCAAATTATATAACAGGCCTATCCATGTCAATATCTCCCTTTCAGCGCGACAAGGAAGCCGTTCACAAATGTCTCATTACTTATGAGACCTTTCGTTTATGAGCTGGAAGAGTTTTGACTGCAACCCTATGTTATACTTGTGCTTGAGGAAAATAAACAGAGCAGGTCTTGTGATTGGGAGAGCTCAGATGTAGCAGATAGTTAAGTTGTGGGTGGTTGCAAGTCATCAGATTTATTACCAGATCATCAAAAAGTTAGTTTGTAGTCATTTTCCTTTCTGGTGCTATCCTGTCAAATTCACCGGCATTGAGTGGTTTTGTGGTGCAATGCGGCTGTGCATCATCAGAGTGGCAGAAGGCTCATGGCCCATCGTGGTGAATCTGGCCAACCTGCCATCCAAAGAAAGATGTACGTTTGAACTCTGTGGGTCTGAGAGTCTCCAACTTGTGCAGGTAGATTATACACCCAATTAATATAATAGCTTCTGATTATAGCTCTTAGGAAGAAGCCAGACAGGATGTTAGACATAAGCTAAATGCACAATGCTAGTCCCCATGTAAATTGGTGGGAAGACTTTCATTGACTTTGGTGGGAATCAGATCAGACTCTGAGTATCCAAGTTTGTTGGGATTGAAAATGAGACCAAAGGAAAATCCTGTCCAGGTGAAATGAAATAAAAGATGGTAAGGGGAGACATTGGCTTCTAAATGTGTTATAAAAAAAACAGCCCACACATGCATGCTGTCCCATGCCCTACCCTTCTTTGATCTCATCCCTCCCTTTTTTTATGGGCTTGATCCCCTTCCCATTTAAAGGAATGGCAAACCTTACTTCTTGCACCATGTTCTTTCTTAAATGTCAAGCTCCTTGGAGCCAACTGATTTTTTGTAAAGTGCTAGTGTTCATATGGTGCTATAGAAAGAAATAGAAAAAAGGTGAATTGGATAGTACTGACAATTAATATAAGGCATAATCAGACAGCCTTTGTAGCATCATTCCCTGTGAAGCCAGACATCTTACAATCTCCAGGGGTAGAACCTGGATATCTCTAGAGATGGAGAAAAATCTGAGATTAGCTTTTGAAGAAAAGAAATGAACTTTCTTTGATCTAGCTTTGGAAGTCACAGCCTCTCATGTAGTTAGAGAATGGCTTCCCCAAAATTCTGCTCTCCATCAGACTGAAGCATCTGCCAGCAGTGGACGTGCAATAGCAACTTCCACTGAAAAGACAATTGCAGTCATGAAAGCAGTTTCATTAGTGGATTTAATCCTCTTGGAGCTTTTCACATAGGAGAGCAAACAAGATTTGACCCTACTTTGTACCGTGTTTTAATAGCATGAAGCTAAAGTTGTAGGTGTAAGTAATTTTTATAATGAAACAGTCAACTGTTGGCACTGTTATTTCAGGTTGGACTCAAACCAGTAGCAAAGAGCTGAGCTTCAGACACCAGTACTCTTTTCCCAAAGCCTCCTACTTCCCTCCTCCTCTAAATTTATGTTCAGATTAGCCTCTTTGTGTTAGATGTGTCAGCTCAAAGACATACATGCGCAACAAATCATGTATTTTAAATATTTATAACCCAAGCCTGATTCTCAAACAAAGTGTCTGTACTTGCAGAATAAACATGTCTCCAGAGTTTTCTCAGCTCTTAAGACAAACTCATAATTGCTTTCAAGAGAAAAATATTTGCAAGCTATTATTACAGTACCATCTCATTAAAATAAAAGAAATAGTGCTGTCTTTTTAGAGCACACAGACAAGGGCAGAGAAAGCCATACTCTGTAATTAGAATTTGAAAACTGCCAGGTATCTGCTTCCCCTTAGACAGCTAAATATCAACCCACAAACTTGGCTTTCATCAACATTGCCATTTCCTGAGTCCATCCAAAAGAGGGAAGGTATTAATTAGTTAATTAATTTCCTCCAAAAGGCTCTGCTATATCTCCACTGATATTTATGTCAGTGGAGCCATGGAAAGGCAAGTGACTTAGAGATGTGCAATGAGAGCGTGAGACTTTGATTAAAGTACTGCACTGATCAGCGACCGAGGCGGCCAAAAGAGAGAACAAAGCCCTAGCCCAGCTTCTGTATAGAGGGCATTGATTAAAAAAAAAAAAAGAGATTCTTAAGTGGACAGAAGCACCTAAGTGAGATTACAAAGGGTGGGCGGGTCTTCTTCCTCCTTCTCATCGATCAATCCTGAAAATCAGATTATGGTGTTTTGAATTTAAATGAATTTTTAGGCACTTAAGCTGGGTGGAAATAAATCACACTTATGTGACTAAATCTACTTATGCCTAACAGGTAGACTAGAATCTAGCCCAAAACAGCTGCATCTTATTAACTCCAAGAGTTCAGAAAATTTACTGGGGAGTGTACATAAATAAAGAGGAAAAGGACCACATTTGGTGGAGTTGGAGATTTCTTTAATCATTGTCCCTGCACTTTTCTCTTCCTGGTGACTTTCAGGTAAGTGCTATATTTCATCACAGGACCCTCTTGGGTCAAATCTCACTTTTTCTTAGAAGAAATAGTATTTTTCCTGAGATAGACACCTTTTATCACAATTAAAAAGAATGCATGTCTTGATTAAATAATCAATTAAGGCAGTGCTGATATCCTCCTGGTATGGCTGTGTTCTACCCCTGGCCATACAGGTGGCAGAACAAGGGTTACAACTCCCAGCCCTAAGGACAGTTCCCTCTGTCATAACACATTGTAACTGTGAGCACAGAAGAGGACACTTCTTGACTTTTGTAGGCCAGGTAACTCATGGCAGCTGCTTCTGATCTGCCTATCTGTTCCTCCCCCTATACCAGTCTCAGCTTTCTGAAGTTGATCTATAGCAGGGTGAAGAAAGAGAGAAGAAATGTCTTGCTAGAGCATTAGAGAGTTTACGTATTAAAATGCTAGCCCTCTGCTCTCTGGGTGCTGGCTCCTCTTGACTTGGAAGGCCCCTGTCTTACCCCTTCCATAGACATTTAAATAAGTGAAAAGAGAGTGTAAAATGTCACTGCCAGTGTCCACAAGTTGCAGTTTCTGATTTGGTAGCAGTTTTAAACAGGATTACTGCAGGTGTAAGTGATTGTAGAGAAGGGAAAATTCTGACACTGAAACTGCAAAATGGGAAAGGGAGTCCAACATTGAACAAATACACTCAAGGTATAAATCCCCACAATAACAATGCTTGAAGCCTATTAGATTAATGTGAACCCAATGAGCAGGATTTGGCTCCAAAGTCTGAATTTTGTACCTATCAACTGGGCCTAAACAAATCAGGCTGTGATCCTTCTGCCTGCTCCATTGATAAATGAACTCCTACAATCAGAGGTTAGCTGATTAACACCACAGATGATGCAAGAGCAAAGCCATGACAGAGCTCTCTCTCTCTCCAGGTTGTGTGTGAACACAATTGCAATGGGTACGGGAACGAAAACCTGGTTTTGTCATTTAATGCTGTTCTAGTCAGGTTCTAATACTACATTCATATCCTTGGTGTCTGGATACAGATATAAAACAGATGTTCAAGGCCAAGCCATGACTCCAACAAAGCCAACTGGAAGACACTGGTTTCTACAGGTCCAAGATTTGGCAGGCAAGAAATAGGAGTAGAGCTAGCCTGTGGTTGTGTCTATGCTATAGGATGGAATCAGGACACTGGAGCCCATTGCATTTGTAATTCTTCCTAGAGTGGGCTGAAAAGTTTTGGTTAAAAATGAGGTTTTGAACAAAAAATGAAAATTTTCATGGGGAAAATGATTGTGTCCTGATCAACGTGTATCCCTACCTTCTCCTGAGCACAGGAGCTTATCCAAGGAAGAGGAGAGAAGGACATGGCTATACTGTGACAGCACTCTAAGGGGGTGAATTCTACATCCTAAGAAATAGGAGCACGACTGCACTTCAAGAGGGCTAGGAGGCATTGTACCCAGGTAGCCCATGTCAGTGCAGTGAAGGGCTGTATCTCCTCTGCAGTAACTAGTTCACTGCAAAAATTAAGAGCCTGAAGCTTCTAAAGATGTCAGCTCTCAGGCTGATTTTGTTAGCTCAAGTAGTGGAAGTTCATGATCATAGCACTGATGGTCCTGGACTTGAATTCCACTGAGGACAAGTAACAAAACACTTTCCAGAATTTCTTCTGGGGCTGCACAGGTCTATACTCCTACTATCCAGACTTACTATGCCTTAAGGGCCCAGTATGACCCTTGTAAAGGACTGCAACAGCAGCCAGACTACATTTCCCAGCAAGGTGCTGGGAAAAGGAGAAGGAAGCCAGAGGGAGCCTGGTTTTTATGCACATGGATCAACAGTCAGGGAAGAGAGCGCATGGGAGCAGCAGGCTGCAGTTGGCAAGTCATGCAGCAGAGATGCTGGGGCTGCCGTGGGACTGATCCTGTACAGCTGCAGCCCGTGAAACAAGCAGTTGAGACTGAGGAACTACAGTGGCACTGCTCCTGGAAGGCAACAGCTGACAAGATACGAAGTCTGAAAACTGCGGTGGGACGGATGCAGCAAGCCAGAGCAACGGGGCTCAAGTGGGGAGCCTGCGTGTGCAACACAGCTGATCCAGCGGGTCACAGTGATGGGGGCTCAGGCACAGAGCCAGGTGCATGGTCACTGGGTGTTCAGAGGGGATTGGATACTGGTTTGAGAGCCCCCACAAAGTTGAGAGAGAGCTTAAGGATCCCTCAGTGTAAATATGACATTGCTAGTGTCCCAACTTGCTATTTTATCTGCTGCTGAAGGATTTTTACCACTGGGTGCCTTTTTACTGCCTGTTACATTTATTCTAAGTGTATTGCCTTAACGCTTATCCACCTGTTCTGTTTATCTTAAGTGTATGTATCCTAATGTCTCCACCTGTGTTTCCAATCTCCTAAACCTCCTGGCCTGTGACCCTAACCCCCAGTACCCTACACATACATTTTGAGAATCCCTTATTGGCTCCTGTGTGGTTTCTGGGGTACACTGCACCTTTACTGTTTGTGAAAATGCCCTTCGTACATCAGGGGTGTAGGTTATAGCCGTGTTGGTCTAAGGACATAGGCAGACAAGGTTCTTTGGGTGAATCTGATATCTTTTATTAGACCAACTTAAATATGTGGAAAACAATTATTAAGAAAGCTTGCTTAATAATTGTTTTCCAACTATTTAAATCGGTCTAATAAAAGATATCAGATTCAACCAAAAGCCTTGTCTTCATAGATCAGGACATTTTTTACCATAATTTCACTCCTGCCATCAATGTAGTCTGAAGCCGTTTTTCCACTTTAAATTACACAGCAGGAAAGAACAACCCAAACAAGGAACCAAAGTTTGGCATAAGCACATTTTCACTTCCATGGAATTATATTATTGTGCTATGCCAAGAGACAACAACTGAAACCAACATCCAACTGCCTCAAATCCTCAGAGCAGATGCAGGCCCACTGGCCCTGCATTTATGCTCACAGCAGCACAAACAAAAACCCGCCATCCGGCTGGCCAAGCCAATGTTGACAGCAAAAAAAATGAAGACACTTAGAGAAAGTACCCAGAGCACCCCCTTGCTGAGGCTAGCAGGATTGTATGAGATGTAGTTATGTAGTCATGACACAACTTGGCCCTTACTAAGGAAAATCTTGACAGGTGCCTTGTCTCTTATCTACCTGTGCCACGTATATATAAAGGAAGTATTCTGATCTCCATTTTAGAAACTGAGGCAGGAAGAGTAAGTGACTTGTCCAGGGTCACACAGGAAAGCAGTGGCAGCACTAGGCAATGAACAGAGATCTTTCAACTCCCGAACCAAAGCTTTAACCAAACAAATCCCTCTTTCCTAGTGGCAGACTTGTTTGATACTTGTTAAGTATGCTTATCCGTCCTTTGTACCACTTCCTATTTTTAAGAAGGATTTACAGTACATATGAAGGAAATTGTTAACTGGTGCCTTGGAGGAAGTCTAGCAACCAGAACCCATGACCTGCAGGCATTATTTGTAAGTTGTTGTGACCTTGGTCTCATTTTTATTGCAGGGAGGAAATTCAGTGACTCGCTGTTAGAAGGAGAATATAGTGATTTCTGCCACAACAGCAGCCATTTAGGACAGAATTTTATATCCCTTTGTACATCTAAATGGCATCTTTCTACCCACAAACTTGGCCATTTTGGGCCCTGCCTCTACGTGCCCAAGTGTGCTTGGGTGGGCTGAGCACGCTTATTAGTGTTGTGCACTGACTGGGTAGGTGCATAGCTACTTACGTGCGTACTTGAGCACAAGTCCAGGAAAAAGCGCAGGGGATGGGGCAGTCCTATGGTTTAGCTCTAACAGCTGGAGTGGTGGGGGTATTATCCCAGGAAATGCTAATTGTAGCCCCCCTTTCCTAGAGAAGGTTTAAGCCTATATAGCTCTATACTCTTCTTGCATTACTTGTGGTGTGGTGATTAGAGAACTGTATTATGCAGACAGCTCTTCAGCCCTCCTTTTAAAGAAAAGCTACTGCCCTTTGCATTTACTAGCAGTTGGAAAAAATGAATAGAAAGCTCTGATGTGGGAAAGTTTCTGCCCCACTGAAAGCAGGATCCATGGGCCCTTCCCTTCCAGAGCATCTTCCATCTCACTGGCTTGTTCCTTTCTTCCTGGTCCCACACATCTCCCTTTCTTGACTGTTCTGTGGGCCAGCTTCAAAAGAGACGCTGCAGTGGTGCCCAGTTAATGTCTAACCTCTGGGATGGTCAATGCCTCACTATATTGGGAAGTCAGAGAGATGCAGGTTCAATCTAGTGGGGCCTAGAGCCTGGGTCTCTTGCTTCCCTAATCACTCAGCGATTATTGGGGATTGTGACAGAGGGCTGTCTTGAGGCTGGTTTAATCATTGGCCTGCCCACCTGTCCAGAGCAGTCCATCCCCCTGCCATGCTGATGATGTAAATGAAAAGATGTTTCAAGACAGGAGGCTGCCCATTTAATGCCCTGATGCCAAGGGCATAATACACGGCTCTGAACCTCCCCTTATACCATGTCCCATGCCTTGCAGATGGCATCACTATGTGGCTCCAGCCCCACATTGGACCTCATTCTAATGCCCACCTGGCATTCGGACCCCACCTGGATCCCTCCTCCTCAGGCGGTCTACTCCGCCCTCACTCTGGGTGACAAAACTCCCCAAGTCCTTTTCCCTCCTGGCAGTGGCCCCCTCTGGGACCTTTGGCCACACAGGCCCTGCCCTCGCCTCTAGGGACATGCCTCGCCAGCAGCTGGGGATGTGGCTGTGGGGGCTGAGCTGGGTCAGCCTGTGGGCGCTGCTAAGGGCAGATGCAGAGGAGCCACTCCACCACCCAGAATGGCACAGCAGGGGCAGGAGTGGGAGGAGGACGAGCTGCTGGAGGCAAGGGGAAGCTACGCACTGGCTGGGTCTGGCAGGGCTGTGAGGCTCCCCTCACCTCCAGATGCAGCTCCTGCTCCTGCCACCCTGCACCGCTCTGGGTGGCTGGAAGCTTCTGCCCAGCACATGGAGCTGTGGCTTCAGCCCTGGCTGCTGCTCTGCCCACCCGGCGCAATGAGCAGCCCCTGAGGGTGTAGTGGGTGGAAGGCAGCCAAGAACTGGAGCCAGAGCTCCATGCACTGGGCAGAAGCCGCCAGGCTGAAGCTTTCCACCCACCCCGAGCAGTGTAGCAGGGGAAGCAGTGGCAGGTGGAGGCGAGGGAGGCAGAACAGCCCCAGCCAGCGCACAGCTTGTGGGGTAGCTGCAGCTAGACAAAGTCTTGGCCAGGATGAGCTACTTGGGGATGGTCCTGCTTTGAGCAGGGGGTTGGACTAGATGTGACCTCCTGAGATCCCTTCCAACCCTCATTTTCT
>NW_005842817.1:464062-468253 GCF_000455745.1 Alligator sinensis | reverse complement strand
ACACCCTAGCGAAGTGTATGGTAACACCGTCACATTCTGTGGGTGATATCCTGGTTCCCTTGCAGTCACCGACAAAACTCCCTTTGGCTTCAAGGGGCCCAGAATTTCATCTTCTGGCTCACAAAAGGTCAGAAATACCTTGCTGTCATACTGATGCCAAATGAAGGGCTCTCTGTATTTACAGTGCTGGGTGATCTGGGAAAGTCAATCGTTCCTAGAGGGGAAACAACAAAACAAAACAGGAATTCACATTAAGAAAGGAGTATTGGGCAGAGTGTGATGCAGTGACAACTTACTTCAAAGGCACTTCTAAGGTCTGTATCAATTACAGGAAGAATTGTACTTCATTCCAGGAGCATTAGTAGGCACACAGGAGGAAAACATCTTGGCCACCACAGCATTTTTCCAGGCTGCTTGCAATGTAAGGTTATCATTAAACAATTACTCTAATTAAGGCTGGATAAACCAAAGACTTCACATTTCCTGCACCTCCATGTGTTGATAGAGCTAAACTTGGAACAATGTTCATGAAAGGTCTAAAATTTGTTTTTAAATTTGTTCTCCTTCTTATCATTTTTCATGTCTCTCCGCTTAGCCACTTCTGGATTTTCCTGGAACAAAACTGGAGGTTGTTAAATACCAGAAGGAAAAGGGGTGAGACTACAAACTTCTCTTCATCAACCTACTGGATACAAAAAAGCATGCGTTGGATTTATGCCACATTATAACCTGCCTAACATCTGATACCCCAGGTAACCTTTCTACTATTTACCAGCTATATTCATAACACTAGGTCTACTTTCCCCTTCCCCACTCCCTACCTGTTTCTCACCCACTGCCTCAATTTGCATTTTCACTGACTGGCATTCTTGCATACTGGCCTCTGGCTTCAATTCTGTTTCATCCAGGAAGGGCACAAACCAGCCTCAGCCTGATTAAGTGTTTGTATCCGAAAGTTTGCAAAGAATCATTTTTCCAACTATTTTAGTTGGTCTAAAAAAGAGATATTGGATTTACCCAAAGAACCTTGTCCACCTATGTCCTTAGGTCAACACGGCTACAACCTAGACCCCTGAAACAAGAAAAGCTATTCTTGTACTTTCATACATATAACCTAAAACATTATATACATCTGAGATTGTTAATGACAAAGTATTTAGCAGAATTCTCAGATTTGTTGGAATCCGATTGGGGCCATGATACGAACACTTCTGCTATGGCCCCCAGTGACATAAATACAAGTGAGTGCGGTGAAGTGCAGACCACGGGGCACCTGCTCATTTGCCGACTCCTTGGTGAGACCTGCATGAAGGAGGACTTCACTATAGCAAAGGAAAGAGCCATCACTTGTGCACGACTCTACAAAAACATCTAGGTTATTGTGGCAAGGTGGGCTTCTCTCAGGCCAGTCGTCGCCAGCCTCCCACCTGCCTCTTGGCACGCCGTCCGCCCGTCTCGCCCACCACGACTTGTTGGAAAATTAATAAGTTGTTAAATAAGGCAGGAGGCTGCCTGTTTCTTGTTCCAATGCCAGGGGGCGCTATCTGCGGCTCCGTTCCTCCCCTACACCACAGCCCAAGCCTCACAGATGGCATCCAGATGTTAACAGTTACACCAGCGCCACACTGGGCTCCAGAATTCTCCTGGCAGGACCCTCCTTTGATCCCTCCACTCAGGCGGCCTACGCCACCCTCATTTGGGCTGCCGAGCTCCTTGTAGCTGAGTCCCCTCCTGGGCGTGGTCCCCAGCTGGGGACCTTTGGCCATACACAGGCCCTGGCCTCACCTCCAAGGCCAGACGGGATCCCAGGCCCATGACTCTGAGTGCCCCTCACAGTGGGCACCTGGCCCTTTTGACCAACTTGGTCCTGGCCCCAGCATGGACCAGTCAAGGAGGCTCTCTACCTCCAGCCTCACTAGCCCCACATTCTCTCCAGGTCTACCTTCCTGGGTTTGGGGATCTGGGGTACCTCACACCATGACTGGTGCCCCAGGGTCTCACAGGGGACTCTCACTCCCCTCCTGGGGCAGCAGGTCGCAGTGCTACTCCGGATCTTACATTTGACCCACACCCAGCCTCCCAGCAGTGGAGGACTTACTGGGGTCAGGACTCGCCTCTCTCACTCTGGGGTTGAGCCCCACTTTCACTAGGCCTCTGGCCCAAACCTCGGCCTCAGGCGTCCGAAGGCTTACCTGGGCCTACTGCCCTTGCTTGCGGCTCCACATCGCCCCCCTCACTTGGGGATCCAGATCTCTGTCCCTTACTTGGGGCTACCCCCTCACTGGGGCCCCACAAATCCGACCCCTCACTTGGGGCTACCACACTGCCCCTCACTTGGGGCTACAGATCTCCACCCCTTACTTGGGGCTGCCTCCTCACTGGGGCCCCACAACTCTGACCCCTCACTTGGGGCTACCACACCACCCCTTGCTTGGGGCTACCACTCTTGGCTCCCTTCACTGGGGCTACCCCCTCACTGGGGTCCTAATTTCTGCCCTTCTCACTTGGGGCTCCAGACCGCCCCCTCACTGGGGCCCCGGGGGTTTGCTCCCCAGTGGGCTCAGGTGGCCGTAGCCATGCCTGGCCCCAACTTTCCCGCTCAGGGTCTCGCACCCCAACAGGGCTCAGGTGGCCACAGCCGTGCCTGGCCCCAACTACCTCTGATGAAATGCAAACTCACCCAAAGGTGAAGGCTAGGGTTAAGGCACCCCCTACCCGCCTTTCACTGGGGTGATAACTGGCCTGGCATTTCCTGGGGGCTCCCGCACCACTGAGAGCCCCACCAGGTCACCCACTCCCGGCAGGGTGCAGTTTTAGGTCATGCCCAGGACCAGGAGCCTCCTGACCATCCCCTACAGCTCCTCCCTTACCTCCAGATGATACCAGCAGCCCTGCAGCTGGGCTATGTTGTTGCCTGGCCCCCAGTAGCAAAATGCCCTATTTATATGGGCAACCCTAGATCCAAAATGGCTGCTCTCATCAGGCACCTGTCGGCTGCTAGCTTCAGGCCCTTCAGGCACCCGCGCTGCCCTGCCACAGTTACAAGAAGAACATGAGAAGAAGAAGATCTAAAACAGAAAGGAAGCACATTGCATCAGATTTTTAAGTTAAAGAACAGAAATGTAAAAGGTCAAACAGGCATCCAAATGCATGGTGGCTTATATGAGCTAAAAATCAAAGTTTAAACCTTTCAGTATTCACTTTCCATTAATTCTCACACCGAGTATTCATATTCAGAGATGTTTTCCCATCATAGATGATTCTCAGTGAGGAGGGTGGCATTAATTATTACCATTTTACGACAGAAAACTGAATCATTCAGGTGAAGAGACTTGGCAAGGATCACACAGGAAGTCATTGTCATTACCATGTTCCTCATTCCTAGGTCTTGGCCTGGTTGAACAACCCAGGGCATGAGTAAGAGTTACACAAGACACCCCTTTGTTTCCAACCAGCTATGCCACATTTCTCTCTTTCACTTCTGATTGCCTTGTTAAAGAGATATAGAGCCAGCTTCTATTCCATCTATCCGGAGTCTAAGCTCACTTACGTGCCTAAAGGCGTGTCTACACATTCATTAATGCACTTTAGGTGTAGCAGAAAGCCCCCTTTTCCTCTTGCCTGCATTTGCTCTCCCCTCTTTGAATATTCATAGATTCATAGATATTAGGGTCGGAAGGGACCTCAATAGATCATCGAGTCCGACCCCCTGCATAGGCAGGAAGAGTGCTGGGTCTAGATGACCCCAGCTAGATGCATATCCAACCTCCTCTTGAAGACCCCCGGGGTAGGGGAGAGCACCACCTCCCTTGGGAGCCCATTCCAGACCTTGGCCACTCCAACTGTGAAGAAGTTCTTCCTAATGTCCAATCTAAATCTGCTCTCTGCTAGCTTGTGGCCATTATTTCTTGTAACCCGCGGGGGCGCCTTGGTGAATAAAAACTCACCAATTCCCTTCTGTGCCCCCGTGATGAACTTATAGGCAGCCACAAGGTCGCCTCTCAACCTTCTCTTGCGGAGGCTGAAAAGGTCCAATTTTTCTAGTCTCTCCTCATAGGGCTTGGTCTGCAGGCCCTTAACCATACGAGTGGCCCTTCTCTGGACCCTCTCCAGGTTATCCACATCTCTCTTGAAGTGCGGCGCCCAGAATTGCACACAGTACTCCAACTGCGGTCTGACCAGCGCCTGATA
>NW_005842817.1:443389-461525 GCF_000455745.1 Alligator sinensis | reverse complement strand
TGTGTGCATGTGTGTGTGTGTGTGTGTGTGTGTGTGTGTGTGTGGGTGGGGAGCAGCCCCAAGGTTTATGATTTAACTTCATTACAGTGCTTCAATCTGCCTAATAAACCAGAATTTTAAGGATCCCGAGTTGGACATTTGTAGCCAACATAGGTAACGCGCATTAAATCTAGTACCTCCATTGTGAGGTACTAGAAAAAGGCACATTAGCCTATTTTAATATGCATTAGTTAAAGAACACTTTTCTTGTGATGCTTTAATGCATATTAAAATAGGCTAATATGCATTAAAGTGCATGTGTAGACGCATCCTAAGTGCAGTTCTCATACAGTCATAGAACAGCAGGGCTGGGAGGGCTCTCCAGAGGTCAGCTAACCCAACCCCCTGCCTGAGGCAGGATCATCCCTATCCAACCCATCCCACACAACCATAAACTAAATTCTACATAAGACTCCCCTCACCCCTGACACAACACAGACCTAACACCCTAACCTGCCACAGGTAAGGGAGGGGAACCATGGAAGCCAATGTCCTGCTTCCATAAAACGTTGTCAATATATGCTCAAGAGGTCCTGAGTAGAGGGTCATATGCCTGCTACAGAGAAAGGCAAAACCCCCACAGTCCATACCAATCTGACCATGGGGTAAAATTCTTCCTTGACCCCAAATATGGCAATCAGTCTGACCCTGAGCAGAGGGGAAAAACCTTCTAGCCAGGAACCTCCAGTTTTGCTCCTAGCAGGAGCACAGGCACACCCCAATTGAAATCCCCAATCTTGGCTGTAGCCTTGGCTCTATTACACCCTGTTGAAGTCCTGAAAAGTCCATTAATACAACTACTTTGTAACTCACTGTCACCCTACCCTTAAGATGGATTCACAAATAAGCACTGAGGAGGACATCCGAAAAAACTACTTCACAGTCAGGGCGGCTAGGAGCTGGAACCAACTTCCAAGGGAGGTGGTGCTGGCCCCTACCCTGGGGATCTTTAAGAAGAGGCTGGATACTTACCTGGCTGGACTCATTTGAGTCCCGTTTTTGTTTTTAGGGTGAGTGGTTTTGTTTGTGTTTTTGGGTTGTTCTCCCGCCCTGGCGGGGGGTCGGGCTAGAAGATCTATTAGGTCCCTTCCGACCCTGAAACTATGAAACTATGAAACTATGAGGAAGACACACCCACCTTTTCATTAACTGTTTTTCAGGGGCTAGAGTAAAGTGGGATAGGAGCACACTTTGGCACCTAGGTGTGTGGTCCACTCCCACATCTAACAGGTCCTCAGTGCCCTTTCACCTATGCTGCTGCTTCTCTTTTCTTTGTAAAGTCTCTGGTTCACTAGAAAGATCAACTATCTCGGTTTTGGATCATCTCTTTATTTCTTGGTAAAAACTCAGGCAGAAAGCAGGGCACTGGCACAAGACAGAAGACTGAGTGTTTGGCCGTTTGGGGTTTGTTTTTTTTATTATTATTATTTTCATTTCTTCTTGGGAATGTTTGGCTCCAGCAGCCTTTTGGTCTAGGAGAAGAATAGGAACCCATGAATATAAAAGGTCGAGGTTTTATATTATGGGTAATGGATAGTCCCAGGGAAGTGGGATTTTCCTTTCATTGTTCACACTAAATAATCTCTTTGTAAGAAAAATAATGAAGCAGCAGGACTGATCTTAGGAAGAAACATGTTTACACCCAACTGAAATCAGATATGGAGTGATCGGGCTGTTTTTGCTAGTGTGCTATTGAGGAAGTTGTATTGTTTGATCTAAAGAATCCTAATGGATGTCTCTGGGCTTTTACACACATGATGCTCGTAGATGGTAAAGAGACACAGGAGAAGTTAGCACTTGCATTAGCATTGAGTAAAAGCATTTGAAGGTGGTATAAAGGCTCTTATTTTTAAAATGCAGCAAGTCAAGAAAGCTTGGAAAAATTTCTGGAGGGAACTTTGCTGATTCTGTCCCTGGGATACTGCTAGCTTCTCTGTATGAAGATCTGTTACTGAAACACTAGCACCTCCTGGTGTTCAGGGACCAAACTATTTCTAGCTAAGTTGTTTTCTAGCTGCTTGACATCTATAAAAAGGCAACTGAGGCACTTCCTCCTCTATGATGTATATCTTGGATTAGCGCACACACAATGTATTTTATATCTTTTTAACTCCCTTTCTTTTCTAAAACACTCCAACGGGTGCTTTGCTCAATGGAAATAAAACCCTGCAGTTTCCCTGAGTCAGGCAATGACCCATAGCTTTCAAATTTCAAAGCTTATTTCCAAGCCTCCACTGTTTTTAATCACTTCTGATGGTTATCTGATGGCTCCCCATCTGCTCCTACCCATCCCTCATCCCCCAAACTCACCACACAGGATTTCACTTGTGAGCACACAAGTTCATAGAATCATAGAAGTCGGGTCAGAAGGGACCTTGTAGATCTTCAAGTCTGACCCCCTGCCTGGGCAGGAAGAAAACTGGGCTCAAATAACCCCAGCCAGGTAGGCATCAAGCCGCTTCTTAAAGACCCCCAGGGTAGGAGCCAGCACCACCTCCCTTGGAAGTTGGTTCCAGATCCTAGCCGCCCTAACTGTAAAGTAGTTCCTACGGATGTCTAGTCTAAACCTACTCTCCAACAACTTGTGGCCATTATTCCTTGTTATCCTGGGGGGCGCTAGGGGAAACAAGGTCTCCCCCAACCCCTTCTGGTCCCCCCCTAGTGAGTTTATAGACGGTCACCAGGTCTCCCCTCAGCCTTCTCTTGTGAAGGCTGAACAGGTTCAGGTCCCGTAGCCTCTCCTTGTAGGGTCTGCCCTGCTGTCCCCGGATCGTGCGGGTGGCCCTCCTCTGGACCCTCTCAATGTTGTCCACATCCCTCTTGAAGTGGGGTGCCCAGAACTGGACACAGTACTCCAGCTGTGGCCTGACCAGTGTTGTGTAGAGGGGGAGGATCACCTCCTTGGCCCTACTCGAGATGCACCTGTGGATGCACAACAAGGTCCGGTTAGCCCTGCCGACCGTGACCTCGCATTGTCGGCCCGTGTTCATCTTGGAATCAATTATGACTCCAAGATCCCTTTCTGCCTCCATGCTCTCAAGAAGGGAGTTTCCCATCTTATCAGTGTGTTGCCAGTTACTACTGCCCAAGTGCAGCACCCTGCGCTTGTCAGTATTGAAACGCATCCTGTTTTTGTTAGCCCACCCCTGCAACCTATCCAGGTCTTTCTGCAGTCTTTCCCTCCCTGCTAACGTGCCCACCTCACCACAAATTTTGGTATCATCAGCAAATTTGAACAGGTTGCTTTTCACCCCGTCATCCAAATCGCTGATAAAGAAATTGAACAGCGTGGGCCCAAGGACCGAGCCCTGGGGGACCCCGCTGCCCACTTCCCCCCAGGTCGAATATGACCCATCCTCCACCACCCTCTGAGTACAACCCTTCAGCCAATTCACAATCCATCTGACCATGTAGGCATCGATGCCACAGTCACCTAGTTTTTTAATGAGGATGGGGTGGTCGACAGTGTCAAAGGCCTTGCTGAAGTCAAGAAAGACCACATCCACGGCGACACCTGCATCCAATGCTTTTGTCACCTAATTGTAAAAGACAATCAGGTTGGTCTGACATGACCTGCCCCTAATGAAACCGTGCTGGTTGCCCTTGAGCATCATCCCCTGATGCTGGCCTATCACAGATGTGCTGCTTGATGATCTTCTCAAAGAGTTTCCCCAGGATTGAGGTAAAACTGATGGGCCTATAGTTGCCCGGGTCCTCCCTCCTCCCTTTTTTAAAGGGAGTTGTTTAAACCCAAAAGTTGTTTAAACCCAATAGAATGATTAATGCTGAAATACCCCTGTAGGGACTCCTGATTACCCCTATTCCTATCTCCAGCCCTCCTTTCACCCATACCAATGGGAGAGTGATCTTTACTTCCAAAACCCATCTATCAGATATGGATTAGGATTACAAAGGCCCTGCCCCTAGCACATGGTAGATGCCAGTATTCTTTTCCCAGTGGAAGGAATTTCATGTGGTCAGGGCAAAAGAGTCTCCTCCATACATTCTCAGCACTGTTCCCTTGAATCTACTAACCCTTTCTTTGTGGAACCAGAGGGTAGGGATTGACCATTTTTTCCCAGGACAAAGTGCAAGCAATCAGATGTCCAGGTCCATTGTCCTATAATAAATCCTAAACAGCTTTACAGGACTTAACACCTGATCCCAGGACATGCATCTGACCATGTAACAGGACAGGGATAGTCATGATGCTCCCTGGTGGTCACACAGCTCCTGTTCTGCTCCATCTCCTCGGGGTATCCTCCCTTTCCTCTCTCCTGCCGTGCCTTTGATGGAATAATTTGATTACAACAAGGGAGGCTGGCCCAGAGTCCCAGAATGGGCCTTCTTCTATTATTTACCCAGTGGATCCCTCCCAGACTCAATCTTTCCCCTCAAATGTGAAGTGTAGTCCTACTGTTCCATTTGTGTCCTAAGGGCATCTGTTGCCTTAAGGGCTAGTCATGGCCTCCTTCCACTCCTTCAGTCATGCCCATGCCTTACAGATGTTTCTTTAATTGTCCATGAGCTGCGGTGGGCCTGGCTGTTAATCAACAAGATCCTTCTAGCCTGAAGGGCCCCTGGACCTGGCAAGGCTCTCTTCTCCTTGGGGCCTGGCCCTGGTCTGGTTTCTGCCTATTTTAGGCATCCACCCCTTTCCAGGCTTTATCCCCCCTTGGCTCACACCTGCTCAGCTTTGGTCTTCCTGCTGTAGACTTAGCCTCCTGCTCTGGACCCTTGGCCCTCACCTGGCTGCTGTAGCCCTATCCTAGCCGCAGCCTCCTGGGCCTCTAACACTAGGCTGGGCTGTTTCCACTCACACTCTAATCAGCCTGCCAGGACCCTGGTCATGGCAAGGCTCTTCCTGTTGTCTGGGCCTCTGGCCCTAATCCCTCTCCCAGCTTTGGCCCTCTTGGCTTAAACCTGCTTTGGCCTCATTCTCTGAGCCCCTGGCCCTAGCTTAGAGGCTGTATCCTTCTCTTAGCCCTCAGCTTTCCAGGCCTCTGACCCCAGGCCAGGTTGCTTCTGCTGCCCCTGTCTTCTGCCCTTGGTCCCTGACCCTAAGTCAAACTGCTCCTACTAGCCTTAGCTCTTTTAGCCTCAGCCTGCACCAGCTCACAGCCATCTGACCCCAAGCTAGGCTGTCTGACCTTGGTCTTAGCTCTCCTGGCCTTGGCCTAGCACATCACACCAGCCTTAGCCCTTTGGTTCCCTGACCCCAGGCTAGGCTGCCTGCTACCAAGTGCCCACCAGGCACTCCTCCATGGACTCTAAACCTTCCCTGATAGCCACACTCAGTTCTCTGGTTTTAATAGGAATATAAACACAAGCCCCCTTGTTATTTAACATCTCTGCCTTTACTGGGTTTCAACTTTCCTGCAAGATGTAAGTCCCCCTTCCCCTTTACTTGTAGCTCTCAGGGACTTGTTGGGTGCTGGGCAGTCCCCCTCTTGCAGCCATCCTGCTCAGGAGCCCCTCTTCCTGCTGCCTGCAGGGCCAGACTGACTCTTCTTGCTCCTAGTGCTGGGCTTATGTGCCCTGGAGCACGGTCCCTTCTGGTCAGGTGACCCTAATTAAGGACAGGGGTTTCTCTTTAGGCTAAATGGTCAGCCTGCTTGTTGTGGTGTACCTAGGTCCTGCTCCGCTGCCTGCTGCAAACTTTTCCTTAAGGTAAGAGGAGCCCTTGGTTCCCTGTTACAGACCAGTTATCCTGGGGTTGCATCGTTGACTCAACAGCAGAAAAGTGCAGTGCATTCAGCCACTTGCTAAACCCTGACTAGAAGGGTGGTGTGTGTACATGCCAATCCCAAGATGTTTCTGTTCTGGGGCAAACACATGCACAACTTGCCTAAGAACAAAGTGGGCACAACTTGCCCAAGAACAGCAGAAAAATGATGCAGTGTCTTTTCCTAGCCTTTGAGACACATTACATGGCAGAATGGTTCTGTATGGATTCAGTCCACATTATATGGAAGGAAGCCATATTCATGCATCCAACTAATACAATATATACAACAATTAAAACCTATAGCATTCTTAGTCTCTGACTAATGATACAGATCTCAGAAACAGAGCAATCAGCAATATCCTCAAATCCTTAATTATTTGAGCATCATTTCTGTAAATAAGAGGTCCTGAGAAATTAGGTAGCACAGAGCAGAATTCAGTCTTTTCAGGATTTTTCTGTAAGTAATAGAACTTGTCTTTTTTTGGATTAAATGTCCTAATGTGATTTAGTTCAAAGACTTTTCCTTTCAAAACCCTGAATGGAGTTTTAATGAACTTCCCCAGACAGCTTAAATGGCAGATAATAACACAATTAGGATAGAATTTTTTTTTTAATTCAAACAACCCTTTCAGTCCCCTGCCAGCCCATTTTAAGCACCATTTGGAATAGTTTTAAATAACTCTTAAAATACAAGCTGTTAGGTAGTGAGACTGCTAATGTGTGCATTTAGACAGACTTTCTCAAATCCTTCCTGCTGCTATTATAAGGAACATTCACAGAAAGAATGTACTGTTTTTAACATCTCCAGTACTATATAACATTGCAGCCTAACATTTACACTGCTATTTTTGAGTGCATATTCATAAAATAAAGCCTATCCCTCTTAATTTTCAATTCTTAGTCCAGAGCAGTGATTCTCAACCAGGGTGCCATGCCTTGGTACTGTGATGAGCTCAGTTGATTGGAGCATATATGTATATATGCAGGGAGCACAACTGATTTCAGGGATGGAGGGGATGTGCAGATTGTTTCTTCCTGTTTATTATCCTGTGTATAAGAGCAGAATGAATAGCCCCAGGGAATTATAAAGTTAATTAGCAACTGATGTGTTGAGGGGGTAGGACTAATTGAATGTGGTGGGGGGAGGTCTGTGTGTGTGCACAGTGTGGAGAGAGGACAAATACTAACTGGCAGTCAAAGTAAGCCAGTTCTGAATTATGTATGCTAACATGTCCTTGACTTTGGCAGATGTTGGCAGGTATGCACATATATTTACCGCTTTTACCCAAATCCAAGATGACTTTGAATTTAAGATGACCCCCCCCCCAAATAATTAGATTCCATACATGGAAAATTACACATTTCTTATAATTATTGAGGACGTTGTCTTAAAATCATCCCACCCTCCCCTACAACCCTGTGGCAAGGTGAGCTTCTTGGATGCATCATTTGCTAAAGGATTTCTAGTGAAGATACTGGTTTGCTGAAGAGTCTTTGTGCTGATATCCTCTTAAGGTTGAGGATTGTATTCTCTAGGGACCAGGCTGTTCCTGGTCTGCAAGCCTGGAAGCAATGAGTTTGCAAAGGCCCGTACCAGGCCAGTTGGCATCTTAGCAGTTAGGGGACAATAGGGGCTACTCCCTTTTTCCTCTTTTCTGAGTTTTTAGCATAACAGATTGTGTTTCCCCATTAGGAGCCATTGTCTAAACTGAAATAGCTGGCACTAATCTGCTCTGCCCTCTTCTCAGATGTGTCCTCCTGTGTTTGGGGCTGTGTGAGCACAGTGTAGAGGAAGTTGACTCTACGTCACAGCTTTACTGCCCCAGGATTCCTGCGCTTACAAGAATTTCCAAGTCGTCTGCCATGCTGATTGCTTGGTAATGCTGGAAGAGGACTAAGAATCTGGACATGCAGGTTTGATTCTCCACTGCTCCGACTTGTACCTTGTGTCGACATCTCCATTGGTACAAGGCCACAAAAGCCAGATTCTTCCTTGGCACTAGTGGTAGCACTTTATACCCTGATGTTCAATGGCTCCAAATGTATAGATGTAGAGGACCAGTCCCGCAACCCTGCTAAAGAGAAGTGGGCAGCTATGTGATGGGCAGAAATATGGTTATTCATGGAATGTGCAATGTGATGCATTACGCGTGCTCATTTGAGAGAATTAATGTTTTATTGTAGTTTGTTGTACTGTTTTTATTGTTTTATAGTAATGGCACCCTGTAGCTCCAGTGAAGGATTAGGTCCTATTGCTCAGCCCCTATTGTACTGGACAACATAAAAATATAGAAAATTGAACATTTAGCTCTTTTTGCATCAGATCTTTGTGCTTCAGATAGTTTGTAATGGAACTGTAGAATTTCCAGAATGAAAATGAATTTCTGAATCTCTATCATTTTCAAAGCACAGCGATGTTTTATTATTTCTGGTATCCATTATTCTGTAACGAAAAAAAAAAAAAAGCCCTTAAATAAAGCAACTATCCAGCAGAAGATATCAATCAGCATCTGAGAGCATATTAGAATGCATCTAAGTGTTTGAGTACCACTGTGATGAAAGATATAGGATTATAGAAATACATTTTAATAGTTCCCTTCCCCCCAGGAAAAAAGAGAATATGTAGGGTCTGCCCAGCTAAACTACAGCATAAAAACAAAGAAATGTACATATCGTCTTTAGTCTATTATTAAACAGACTAAGGGAGATGCTATAAACAACCCATTGCAGAGGTCGAAAGAAGCAGTTCTACCCCAGGTGAACGGATGCCTCATTTTCTGATAGAAAGGAGGTCAGATATCTGCATTGTGCCTTGAGACAGACTCCATTTCCGGAGCAATTATGATCATGCTTCAACCTTTCTGTAGGTTTTAACAAGAGCTGCCCATAGCTGTGTGCAGGACTGGGTGATTCAAATATAGTGCAATAGTTCAGCCATACTTTAAAGCTCTCCAGTAACCCTTGCTACTTTCTCCAGAGGGACATTTATTTTTAGAACCAGGTTGCCATATTTGTCTTTAGTTCAACGTTAGCTCAGCCATAGTGCCAGCAGCTGAATTCACAGCAGCACTCCAAGCTAGGATTATGTCTAGTCATTAGTCAGGCAAGAGGCCTCCTGGCAGTACTAGATACCACGGTGTTGGTATCGCAGAAGATGGCTATATGCTGGTGGAATGGTCCAATAAAACCAGCTCTTAACCAAAAAACAACTAGACGATAAAGCGGTGGATAGGGTAGGAACTCTGTTTCATGAAGGATTTCACATTTGAAATAAAAGGCCATAGGGAAAAAGGCCACAGTCCTTGACAATCTGACCTAGGGAAAACATTTCTCTCTGTTCCCAAATCTGGCAGTTGATTTCATCTTGAATGTCTGAACAAGATCCTGAAGTCAAGTACCTGTGAAGTAAAGCACACCCTAGCTAGAAACCCACCTCTAGGTGTGGCTAAAGTCCAATGCTTCAGAGGGATGACAGCACAAAAACCAAGAATATATATCCCCCCTGCCAAATTTCATAGACACTAGGGCTGGAAGGAACCCCGGAGGATCATCGAGTCCAGCCCCCTTGACAACGGTATCCCCAAAAATCAAATACAATAAATCAAAGGGCAGAAAATTCTCCTTGGTCCCTAACAGGCAACCAGCAGAACCCCTAAAACAGACATCATGTTTCCTTCAGCAGTGTCAAAGTGGGTTTTGATATAGCTGAAATTCATTTTTTACTTCCTCTCTGCAATGAAACATTGGTCAAATTAAGATGGTTTCTAAAATTGAAACACGTTGCGGCAGAACTGCAGTTTTGACAGAAAATGTTTCTTTTTTTACAGTTCTCCTGGCCAACTTTAGCAGCCAAGCACTTAGTCACAAGTCAGGCACAATCATTAAATTGTCTTAAAACTAATCATAATCATTACCTAAAATGCTAGTCTCTTTTTCCTTGCTGTCCCTTTCAGTTTGACGTGGCTGTGTCCTTTGGGTCAATGGCTTCAGATTTTGAGTTTTCAATGAAGGCTGAGATTTGCATGTAATTATGTGACATCAAGGCTTTAAATAAAGCCCTGAACGTCTCAATAAAAAATCCCCAATATATTGGAAGACTGTACCAACCTTGCAAACATACACTTAGGACAGTTTCCTGGTGAAGGTGATAACAGGAGGAGATAGTAGGAGGATAATAGGAGCAGGAGATAATAGGATCAGTTCTGAAGTCTGCCCTGGCCCCCACATAGGCAAAGGGTTGTCTAAAGCACCTATGCAGATTAGCCTGAGATCAGTGCGGGTTAGGTGCTGTACCTATTTAGATGTTTACAGAGTGATGAAATTTTTCACAGGTGCCTGATGAACCCCAAGGCTATCTTCAGTGCCCAGCTTAAGGTATTATGGACTAGTATCTCCACGCTACTCGCATAAAGTACCTTTTGGGGTTTTGCATCCCACCAGAGATTTCCCAGCCTTACAGCAATTGTGGCCTCATCCTGCTGGCTGTTTTCAGCTTGGCCAACCATAGATGCTTACTCTGCAAAGATACCACCCCTTTTCTCTATAATTTTTCTAAAACCCAAGTGCTGTTGATTAATTGTGACTACTGTCCCATTTCTAGATCTTTATTTCATGATTTAGGTGATTAATTGATTACCATAAATCATATATGCTACAGCTAAAGATACATCATTACCTTCCATACTTTGTATATAATACTATTAGCAGTAAAATTGATCCATTTTGAAATATTGGCCATTACATGGACATTTTCCATAGCAGTGGCAATTAGATTCAACAATAGACTCCTTTATCTTCCTCTTTTTTAATGGCTTCGCTCAGTCTAGCCTTTCAGTACCTGCAGAGGTCCATATAGATGTTTCCAGACCTGTTCTTCCCATTGGGGCATCTAAAACATTTATTTTCTTCTGTATTTTCTTCCTTCTTCACATGCAACATGGCCCCAAATAAAACACGCACCTTATTTTTGGAAGACGGTGTAGAAAAATAGATTTTTCCAGTCATGTCCAACTGCGTGACATACAATAAGACCTCCTGGGAGCACAGAGTGCCCTGGAAGTGTGGCCCCAGGGAGTTCCTGGTGCCAGCTGTCTTACCCAGACTGTCTCCTGGGATGCCACATCTCTTCTCTTGGGCACCTATGTTTCCAGGAAGACTTACTTTGTGTCACACAAGTTTAGGCCCCAGAGCCTTGCAAGGGCAGTAGCAAGACTGTTATTTCTTTACTCTAAGTTGTTCTTTATATAAGTTCCCATGTAAATAAAGTATTGTTTCCATATCACACCCTTATCAGCATGCTACCAGTAGCTCACTTGCTGCTTCAGGCACAAGCTACAGTGCTCAGCCAATAGGTTTGGCTGTCAGAGGATTAACACAGGTCTCTCCCATCTTTGCAGCTGTCTGGCATGCACAGTATCTCTCGGCTTGCTACTTTTTCAGTGAAGAAAAGTTTCCCTGCTAACAGGTATCCAGGTTGTAGCCATATTAGTCCAGAGCAAAAAGCAATTAAGATTCATAGTAGAGATGATATCTTTTATTAGACCAACAAGATTTTTACAAAACTAAAAATGTCTTTAATTGCAAGCTTTTGGGTACAAACACCATCAGGCATTAGAGAAAAGATGGTAAAAGTTCTGGGTAGAAAGAAAGTTAATATTTCATAGGATTTCACAGAGAGGTCAATAAATGGAAAACTCCTCTGGGCAGGCAGTTCATAGCTGGTACGGAGCCTCTTGCCTCTTGTGAGGATCTGTGATGATGCAAACTACCTTGAAACAAAGGCAGGGGCAGTCTCAGATGCTTCTCAGGTGGTCACAGATGCTTCCTGCTTGGGAAAACCTGAAGATTTCATTAAAAAAAATCGGCTAAAATTCCCTGCTAACATGCATCCCAGTTTGGGGGTGGGCCTGTTTTTTTTTTTGTTTTTTGTTTTTTTTTTTGGGGGGGGGGGGGGGGAAGTTACATGCTATGTGCAAAAAAGTATAGTAATTCTGTTTAAAGGATTTGCCTAGTTAGTTATACCATGCAGCAACTTCTATTTAACTTGCTTTGTATACCACTCTTGATATAGCATAGGGCACTGATTGGACAACTCATACTTGGTAAAGTCCACAACTGTTGGGATATCTATCCATCTGGCAAAACATTTTTAGTTGGACGTAGTTAGAGCCCATTAGCAGGTCATGGGATCAAGGTTTTCAGCCTTTCCTTGAGTGCTTATGAATTGAAGAAGGGAAGCAGTTACTTGACTAGGGGAGGAATTACTACTGTTCATAAAAGTTACTCATGTTTTCTACAATCTGTAGGAATAAGCATTGTTTTGGGACTACAAACTTACTGCAGTCCTGGGTGTACTAACATCATCTGCTTGGTGCATCCAATCTACTCCCTTATCTGATACAAGATTTTCTACTATACTGGTTATACATGGGAAAGTCATTTCTCCCCCAAGCAATCCAGGCCTTATTTTTAGGTTGTTTGGGGTCACCACTAGATCTATTATTTGTGATATGCTTGTTCCCTCCCTTACCCTGTCACAAATGTGGAGTTGCAATGACAATTTGTTGATGGATAATAGTTTTAATTGAATACCTTCTGCACAACCTCTGCCTGAGAGCATATTCATTTGACAACAACACTAAGTTTCCCTGGGTTTTTTTCACTTATTGTAACTGGTGGGTTAGCTTTGTAAGCTCCAGATTTGCTGTGTTTTACTGGAGCTGCTATTTCCTGTGTCTAGGTTGTGTTATGCTTGATCCAGTCCCATGACACTATTGTTGTCACTGCAAAGGTTCTCAGATTCTCTGGTCCTTTTGCACTCCAGACAGTTCTTGTGTTAGGATTACTTCTGTTCCCTTTTTGTGGGGCTGGTTGTGTCTGCCAGGGTTTGGTCATTTAGTTCAGACCAAGCATGATAGCAGAGTCCATGTGTAGAATTTGCCCAGTACGCTCTGTCAGGTGAATTGGCTACTTCACTTGAAAGACAAGTTACAAATATCAGTTTTGGGCTAAGGTGCCACTTTCATAGATTTCATAGACATTGGGGCTGGAAGGGACCACGGAAGATCATCGAGTCCAGCCCCCTGCCCCAGGGGCAGGAAGTCAGCAGGGGTCATAGGATCCCAGCAAGGTCAAAGGATTTCAGGACTATTCCTTGTCCTGTAAAACCCAAGGAGAAAAAAAAATACTCGGTTCTCTTTTATTTACTTTTGGGAACATTGATCTGACTGGCATGAACCTACTGTTGGGTGTTATCTGTCAGCTCTGTGTTCCTAAGGGAGCCCTGGCACCCAGCTTGCTGGACTTACAAAGGACTTTTTCTCCCCCCACCCTCACCTAACCAGAACTAAGCAGAAGAAAAATTTAATAGGCATCTTGGGCTGTACATTCCCCGGTCCCAGTATGGTTTCCCCAAATAGTCAATTGAACCAGGGTAATAATGTCATTGTTTTTGATTATTTTTACATGGCTATTATCTATGTACTTAGCAATAAATAAGTTTTATAGTCAAACTGGTGGTAACCAGGTATATTTTTCCTTCTCTACTTCCCCTTCCCCACTTGCTCTGCAGCAACACTTCTTTTACTCAAGGCAAAGATCTCTTTGAAGCCCAAAAATACTGTGGGGCCTGCTCATCAAGAGGCTACCACTACTAGGTCATTTAGGGCAAAAGATTGGGACGTGCTGAGTTTGACACACATAAGGGGATCAGCTTGTACAGGCTGATTGACCCAGTTTGGCTCAGATGTGCCCTAATGAACTGAATGGTGGCCCATGAGGGTGTCAGCTGGACACCCAGCCTGATTCAGAGGTATTTTGTTCCCCTGTGTGCTTGTGTCCAACTGCATTTTATTGTTCCCTTAATGAACTGATTCCTGGCATATGAGGATGTCAGCCTGTACATGCTGATCAACCCACCTGGGTCAGACGTGTGTGTGGATGCATTTGACTAATTTAATGGCTGGAGGAACCCAGCCCCATTGAAATGGAGTCCTGCAAGATGGCTCCATTGGGGGTGAGGACTTGCAGAAGGGAGAGATACAGCTCCATATAGAAACACAAGTAACATAAGCAGCACATTGACAGAATTACAAAGACCCTAGAAACGTACCCCTAATAAATGAGCGCGCCCCAAAGTGATGGGCAAATCTGGTAACATGGGGTGCGTCTACACATTACAGTATGATGGCATTGCTATGGCACCGTGCTTTAGTACTTCCTTTTGGAAGTACTCAGTAACCTCCCGTACTGCGCTGTGCGCATTGTGCATGGTTAGATTTCGCCACTACGTTGCTGTTGTGGCGTGCTATGCCAGGGAGCGCACTGCTATGGCAATGTAGCTGCCGATCACGTGTCCACCCACATGATCACTACATCACCATAGTGTGCCATACAGAGATGTAACACGTTGCTACGTCACCATAGGGTGACATGTAGACATGCCTTTGTTCTCTTACATTTAAGGCTAGATAGACAGAGGGGCCTACTTTGTCCACAACTGTATGTGGTGCTGGGGAAAGGGTGATATTATTTTGCATCATTATCTGGTCACCCACCTGATAGTCTCTAAGATCCCCTTTACTTTAATACCATTGTGTGGTTCTTTGATATCGCAGTCCTAGGTGACAACTGCCTTTCAAACTTGTAGGAGGTATTGAGATAGGCATATGACCAATGCTTCAGAGAGCAACTAGGTCTCCTGGCACTGGTTGGTTACTGATTCCCAAATTGATATGGGCCTTCCCAGCAGCACCTCATAGGACATATCCCCATGAGTGGGAATGTACATTTCCCTGGGGACAAACAGCAGCAGCCCAATATGTGCCACTGCTATTTGTCCCCGGGGAACCCCTGTGCACACGCATTCTGGTATACAGCACGCTGCCCCGGGTGGGGTAGGGGAGGCTGGGGCCAGCAACTGTGCTGGCCTGTAGTATGACTGCTCCAAACTCAGGCTGGCACTAACACCCATCAATATTTGAACGTGGAGAAGGTGAAGGTGTAACAGCCCTACGAGACAACGTAGACAACGCCTCACAGGAGAAGGTGTAACAAGGCCCTATGAGACAACGTAGACCCTTTAATCAATTCCCAGCAGTTCATGCATTTACCTAACTGCATTTACCACAAAACCATTTCCCCTGCCAGAATCTACATCTACTAAACACCAGAAACACGAGGATTTTTGACCCATGGTTAATGTGGACCAATTCTTAGTTGGCAATGCCTTTACCCATATTGAAAATGGATCTACTAACACCAGTATATATTAATTTCCTCTAGAGGTTAAAGGTAGCTCACCAGTATAACCAGTGTGGATTCTTTCCCATGGGCCACTGGGGCCAGTCTCATTAAAACACCCCTTCTTTTATGGTTTGCACCATCATGTTGGGCACAAGTGAAGCATGTGTCCAAGTGATTTTTATATGACCTTCCTCCCATTCAGGCTACCACTCCATTTCACTTGATCTTTCCTTAGCCTCTGTTTGTTTGGGAAAGCTTCCCAGTGATAGATCCAGGCACCCACAAGAGAAAGTCTTTTCTTATTCTCGTGGGAACATCCAACAAGGGCACATTGTTGACTCATCCATTGGTACTTTTATCTTCATGCATTCCTGTGAATGCTAGGTGACAAATAACTGATATACTCACTTCACATTCCTGAGGTCCTTCAGTACACACCCCTGAAACCCATTCCTTGGGAGTGGCTAGACAGCCTTAATGATTTCTGCTTGCAGAACTATAATCCACTTCACAATCCATTCATTGCTGGCATGTCCTGTGACACTTTACCCTACGGTAGTGTGTGATGGCTCATCACAAAAACTATTTGTCCCCTGGTTAAATACTTGTGTTTAAGTACAGCCCAATATACAGCAACCACTGCTTTCTCACACCGGCCATACTTCTGCTCAACACTTTGCACCTGCCAAGAGGAGAAAGCAACAGGTCTGTCTCGCTCTCCACACTTCTGAGTTATTACTGTCCCAATGCTGTTGGGAGACAAGAAAAAAGGCTGGGTTTCATGGAGGCTTGCTAACACTGGAGGGCTTCCTGAAATAGGTCTGAGCTTAGTGAAAGCCTCGTTTGTCTGTCCAATCATCATTAGTTGCTCTTATTAACTCATGCAGCAGGCTAGCAACTTCTGTATACAATGGAGTGAAATCCCTACAGAACCTTATCATGCCAAGGAAAGACTGCGATGTCCTCTTGTCAGTTGGGGTTACGAGAGTTGTAACGAGGCATGAACAATTGTGGTCAATTTTCCTTCCTTCCTTACCCAGTATTTACCCCTAGAAAACTTAACTGTAGATTTTGCAGATAAACTAAATACATAAACTGGGGTTTAGTGCCATTAAGTTTGAGCCCAGCTGATTTGGTGCAGTTAAACACATCATCCAAATCCTTCTGAAGCTCCTGCTTGAATGGTGTCTAAACCAGAACCTCATCTACATTCTGAATAAGGTGTTCTGGGAGCGAAAAACTTTTTAAGTGCCTCCTTCATGTGAAAAATAGCTGGGAAATTTTTGTACCTTTCTGACAAAAGTGCCCACGCATGATGAATATGTGCCCCAAATGACAACAATGTGGGTGAAAACACACAAAAACTACGAACCAGAGCGAATGATCATAACCCCCCCAAAAAATATAAAGGACAGAAACACTGCAGTTAGAAGAACATTTTTCACAGAAAAAAAAATCACTCGCTGTCTGACCTCGCAGGTCTTGCACTGAAAGGAAATCTACCTCCCCACCTTTGCAAGACAAGCATGGGAACAGCAATCACTTAGGATGTGAAGTACCAGGGACTTAACATAGACAATGACTTTATGGTCTCTTATATAATCCACCTGACAGTGTTAACCTCTGCACTTCACAAGTGATAAGGACCCTCTTGAACAGTCTTGTTCCTTCTTTATCAGGTTTTACTGTACCTCTCCTGCTTGTTGGCTACTTGATAATTTCTCTTTTATCTGGTTTTTGTTTACACATGAGGTTTTAAACAAGGTTTTGCTCCCTTTGTTATGTTGCTCTGCTGTGTCTGTTCCTCTACCAGAAGCCGGAGGAAAGGTACTGCAATACCTGAAAGCTTGCCTTGCCGTGCAGCTGGTCCAATAACAGATATCACCCACAAGATTTTGTGCCTCTCACAGACACTAGATCCATCCCCACTTAACAGCAGTGCAGCATTGACATTCTGGACTAGTGGTAGGGATGAAAACCCATGTGAGATACCCAAAACCAAGAACCAATTAATTTGAAGAGAGATTTTAACAGTCGCTTCATTTGAGGAGAGATTGTAGCAAACATTTCATACAGCTCAGTAGTCAATTGTTAAATGACAGGCATTGTTTGGTTTCCAGACTCGCCAAGCTGGGGAGCTGCAGACCAGAGTGGTTGGCTTTACCATTCCTTGAGTTACAAGGGCAACGCTCACTTCTTGAATGGGCTCCACTGGCTCCTCTGGGACTGGGACTGGGACTGGGACTGGGACTGCCTGTGTGCGCAGGGATCCTTGTCCAGCAAATGCAAGTATTCATACGCAGCCACAACCTACCTTAGATTTTGCCTAGGTTCCCTCTAACTATTGCATGAAGTGATGGACCCACCTAGGGTGTCTGGTGTAAACCGGATCTCAGTTGCTGGGGAGGTTTTCCAGATCTTACTAGAAGTCCCATACGGGCAAAGCCTCCCTCCTCTGGAGGCTGTATATTTGCCAGATCACAAATGAATGTTATTTGTACTAGCACAGAGATCCCAGGGATTTCTTCCTGAACACTGATACCATATTAAATTCTCCTGGAAGTGCAGCTCCAGGACGTTACTGGTGCCAGCTACCTTACCCAGACTGTCTCCCAGGATGCCACACCTCTTGGGCACTCTGTGTTTCCAGGACATACTTTGTGTCACATGAGTTTAGGGCATTAGCAAGACTGTTATTTCTTAACTGTAAGTTTTTGAGTTGTACTGGCTGTGGTTCTGCTATAGCCACATCTTCAAGTCTTCTGGTTATTCCTTGAATTTTTCTCTATTTAGTGTCCTCCTTTAACCACCCCATCATAGTGGTTTCAGCTCCACTGTCTGATAACATATTACCCTCCATGCCTACTATTATGGTAGTTACAGTGGGTCAACCCTAACTGTCCCTAAGGGGTGCTACTATGATCAGGTGAAGATAAGTAGGACATGAGGCAACCCCACAGGGCGCCCTTATGTACCTGCGTCTGTTTTTAGAGTCATTGTCACCATTGTTCCTAGTTCTGACTCTGAACCACGGCAGATACAACCATGTCACTTCTTTTGCTTTGCTTCCTACCAAGGATTTTCCTATTTATCAGCTCCTGGACCCCACAGCAGCAACACCATCCC
>NW_005842817.1:439451-443379 GCF_000455745.1 Alligator sinensis | reverse complement strand
TCCAGCTGCTCTGTTTCTGTTTAAAAGGATCCTTGCCCTGGACCCTGAGCACCGCCTCTCTGAACATGACCCTGTCCACATCCAAAACCATGACCACAGCCAGGCACCCATTCTCCAGTCCTATCTTGATAATTTCTGACTTCCTATACTGAAATAGCCTGTTTATTTTGCACCTACCAGTTGTTACCTAGAAAAGGTTTCAATAGTGGCAACACCTGTACTTTAAAAACATTGTTTTGTTCCTGTAAACCAGTTTTCTTCTCCTTTCGTGTTCTGACCTGGCTCAACATTGACACGTTGTCTATGGAGGGGCTGATCCTGGGACAAAGACTTCACAACAAAGGCATTTTCCTTTTGCTGCACCTACCTTTCCTGTTCAGTACCACGTGCTGCCAGTGCAATCCCAGTCTCCCTTTCTGCAATAGTCCAAATGGTCCCCCCTTATCCTGGGTCCACTTGTTAAGGCACTCAGATATCTTATGGTACTTGAATCCAGTCAGGATGCTCTTGAACAGCCCTCAAAAGCTGTGATGCAGTCTCTTACCTTCCACATAACTAGACCTCTGGGCTTTTAACTCTTCCTGGCCTACCCTCGGGGCTATAGCTGGAATGATATCTCGTCTCTCCAAGTCTGCTGTGGCAGGAACAGCCCTGCACACCCACCCATAGGAACCAGGTTGGTGCAACCCCACACCACAGCTGGGTGTGGGGACAGCAGTAGCAGCAGGGGGGGTGGGTCTTTAAGTCTCAACGTCTCTCACCCCGCCCCCCCCCCCCCCGCCACTCTCCAGCACTCAGCTTTCCCCCACCAGAGGCCCCGGGGAGTTTTTCCCAGGGTGAAAAACTTGTTAATTAGGCCTCTGGCACTGACTTTCTCTCTCTCCTTGCTCTTGCACCAAGTTGCCACCTCTAAAGGTGATGGGGTGTAGGTTGTAGCCGTGTTGGTGTAAAGGCATAGACAGAGAAGGATCTTCGGGTAAATCTGATCTCTTTTACAAGACTAACTCAAATAATTGGAAAAGTTCTTAGCCAAGAAGAATTTTTCCAACTATTTGAGTTGGTCTAATAAAAGATTTCAGGTTTACCCAAAGAACCTTGTTTGTCTCAAGGCGATGGGAGTTAAAAATTTCTGATTCAGAAAGACACACATTGGGGTAGCTGAGCGGTAGTCACCTGTGTCCAGTGCCGCACAGCTAACAAAATAAATAGTGTGCACCCTCCCTTCCTCGTATTCATCTGTGATGCTGAAAAACAAGGCTCCTCCAATGCAGCCGAGTAAAAACCAAGTGCAGTCATATTATTTTTAATTGTAATGCAGCAATCAGTCACTAGATGTCTCCGCACACCATCTAGTTCCTGGCAGGGGGGTGACTCTCCCTGCTATACCAATGAAGCCCAGAAAGGTCTGATTCAATCTGAGTGGAAACCTGAGGGGCAAATCTTTAAAGGTATCATGGGTTGCAAGAGAGAAAATATTAAACCTTAGTAAAGCAAATCTTTAATAAATGCCTCCTCCCTGAAGTAGGTTTTGTGCTGCACACCCTGACACTTGCATCTTTTTGACATTCAGCCCCAGATTTTGCCCCACACATTTAGCATGACAACTTCATCCAAGGATTTATCTAGTCAGAGGGGTGATTGCAGCACATGTAGACACAAGCCTGCCTGGGACCCGGGGTAAAACTGCATGGCAGTGGAAGCCGGTGTTGCCCCAGTGCCACTGCTATAGGCAGCCGAAGTGGCAAGGATAAAGCTGGTGCAGGTGTGTTTATGCAGGCTGCAGTCTCACTTGTGATGGCAGTGTGGACATAGCCTTTATCAGGCACAGAATTGGTTAAGTTCACAGCTGCCTTCTAGCGTGCGGCAAAAAATAAGACTCAGAACAGAGCGTTTTATCATCCCCTTTTCCAAGATTGCTGCTAGGAGCCTCTAGAGAATCCAGTCTGCTTTGCCTTTCTCATATCTGGCAACAGCTCTTTACTAAGGTTTAGTATTTTCTCTCTTGCAACCCATGATACCTTTAACTGCCACAACACTCTATAGATATCAGGCCGGGATACAAGTCGTTTTAAGAGGGACAAGCATTTAACTCAGTAAAACTGGTACCCTGTGTACAATATTTATGCTGCTCTCTGTGCTTCTCCATTTGCAGCAGGCTTCACACAAAGTCATTGGAGAAAATCTGTCCTGGGAAAATAAGGCTGGGGAATTTGGGTTTTGAAATCATGGAAATTGTTTGTTACCCACATCCAGCCCGGACACCAGGGAATCCAGGCTTTCCCAGCGTCTAAAAGGATGGAAGTATTCTGCAAAATGTTCTCTCTGTTGAATGTTACAGTGCTTTGAATTCCCCTCTGCTCAGGGCATCACTTCATTTTTTCAAAGTTCAGGAAAGGCTAGTGTCCTCATTCAGCTCGAGGTCATTGCTGGTTATCACTGGGCGCGTCTACATGAGATGCTGCCACCATAGCTGTGACACCGCAACTACATCACCATAATGATGTGCTCCCCCGTTATAGTGTATCACAACAGCAACATAGCAGTGAAAAAAACTCATGTGCTGCCAGCATGGCTCAGTACAGGCTGTTATTGTGCCGTCGTTTAGGACTTCCAAAAGGAAGTCTTAAATGCCGGTGCAGTTACAACAGCACCATGCGGCCACGTGTAGGCGCACCCACCGAGACCCAATACCTCTGTATACCTCTCTTTAAAGTAGATTCATGAACAAAAGAGACACAGAAAAATGTCAATATTTGGCTTGAAGCATGTTCAGTTGACTATAAAGAGGCTTGCTACTTGCATGGCTTCCAACTTCCAAACGAAAATCATGTCTGAGATGGACAGACCTCCCACACACAGAGTCACTTGGACTTCAATGTACAGGGGATCATTGCTGTGTCCACACAGACTCATTTGAAAGGTCAGGACATATTGTTAGTGAACGCAGCAAAAATATGCCATTAAAATAGTCTCCCAGCTTTGTAAGATGACTTTCTCTTCCTGCTTGAGTCCCCTTGGTATTTCCTTTCCACATGTTTGCACAGCTGGATTTTAAGAGCAGAAAAGTTGATGGAAACTGAAAATAAATGTTCCCACATGAATATTCATGCATGAAAGTCCTACCTCTGGAGCTGTCTGGAAAGTAGCCTTCATCTTATGGGAAATGCCATGATTTTGATGGGGGTGGAGGAGTTGTGCCAAAGTGGAACGTAAGAGTGCTGTCAAACATTTCAGGTCAGTCAAAACATCTTTCTATGGACAGGTTCACTCTTTTAATAGCTTTATACAGGAGTGTCAAACTCCCTTGGCCCCACCTTGACCGGATCCCGACTGCAGGGCTCCTCATAGGCCAGATCCAGCCTCTGAATCAGGACTTCTTAGACCTTAAATGCTGGAGGCTGCAAGTGAGAGAGGAGCGGAGGATAAACCCTGGTCAGACCCAGTTCACCCTCCCTTTCAGCATCCTTTCTCCACCACTGTGTGACACAGGAGACTTTGCAAGATGAACCTAGGGTCTGACCCAGTAACTGGCACTTCTTGCATTTTTATACCCAAACCCACATCCAGCAGCAGGGCCAGTGGCGGTGGCTTTAACCACCATGGTTTCATGAGCCACAGGAGGTAACACAGCCATCACTTGCCCCTCTGCTGTGAGCATGTGTCTCCATACTCTGGAATTCAGCAGTAGGTCCTGCCCCTGCTCACTTGGCCCCTCCAGCAGCCCCATGGGCTGAATGATAAGCTAAGCTATCTTAATGGTAAGCTAAGTTATCTTTTATACCCCTGGTTTAGTACATGGAGCACTTGCCTAAGGAGTGGTTCTAGGCCTTCCTCAGCCTGAAAGTGCTCAACTCTCCATCTTCCTCCTCTCAGGAGAGAGCACTAACCAATGAACCAGAAGCAAGGTGATGCGGGGACAATCCCACCC
>NW_005842817.1:414469-439420 GCF_000455745.1 Alligator sinensis | reverse complement strand
AAGCTGTGGTGTAGGAAGGCATGCAAGATGTGTAGGGCATGACTGTTGCTGAGTGATGAGGAAAGTCCCGGGCTTTACTTCTTATTCAACAACTGTTTAGTTCAGTTCAGTTAGAACAGTAACAATGAGCTATTGTACCACGAACCATGACGGCAACGCTACTGCGCAGTACTAACAAGCTGTTGCGCAGTAGCTCATTACTACTGTGCAGTCGCATCTAAAAATAACCATGCAGTGATGGGACTGTGCAGGTGTTACATGCTCAGTCATTTAATACTTGGTTAAGCAAGTAACAACTGTGCAGTCCGCCGCATGTGTAGATGCGCCCAGTGTTGCTCAACGTCTGGCTTGCAGGCCAGATCTAGCCCATGGGTCCAGAAACGGTGGCGAGGGAATGCTGGCAATTAACACTGCCACTGATCCCCTGCCCCAGATTTCTAAGGCTTGCAGGCCAGATAACCTGGCCACCACCGTTCCCTCTAAGCTGTGTGGCGTGTGCGGCCGTGCAGGCACACTCATGCCACGCTGTCAGGTGTGCCTGCACGGCCGCACAGCTTAGAGGGAACGCTGCTGGCCGCATGTGCTAGAATGGACCGCAGTCCCGACTGCCAGATCAAGCCCTGGCCCTGTGTGCCAGACCACTCATCTGGGTCACAGGCCTGAAAGGTTGGGCACCACTGGTTTAGGGCAAACTATAAGTAGCTCTGGGAGCAGAACCCAGGACAACCCGATCTCCTGAGCACTGGGAGATGTGGGTTTGGAGCTCCAGAGGTTGAGACGAGCCCAAGACTCGGGTCTCCCACTTCCTGAGCAGCTGCTCTTATCACTGGGATATAAAAGAGTTGGGTACCTCCAATGGCTGCTGGATCTTGTGCAGCAGATCTACCCAATCAAGCACCAAAGGTACAGACTCACGGACATCAGGCTGGTGGGGATGATGGTGCATGGAGCTGCATCTGTAAACCATGAATTTTATGGCCGGTGGTATCTCAGGAGAACGAAGCTGGGGAAGGGTTTGCTCCAGCCCCGTACAGCAGAAGAGCTGAGGTCAGCATGTCGCTGTGAGTAGGTGGCTCCAAGCAAGCGTTCGGGATGTAATAAGAGCATCTCTGCTGTGCAAAGGCTGGATTGCTGCCACAAGAGAAGTATCAGGGAGTGCTTAGCAACAGGGGAACCAATGCGCGTGTGAGATTTCCAGCAGCACCGTATCGCCGGCTACTCGCCCAGCCTGATTACCAGTGCATTTTGTGAAGGGAAAAAAGCAGCCAAGGGAAACATTTGCTCTTATGTTCAGCAGCCTTGTTCCAGGCTTTGGCTGCACACCAGCCGTTTGCACTGTAGGTTTACAACAGGGCAGTTAGAGATGGGGCCCAAATCTAAACCACTGATGTGAAGGCTCCGAAATGTTTGGGGCACATGAAATCCGGATCCTGCAGGAGGAGATTAGCCTGGCTGACAGCTCGTGGAATCAGTCAGTCGGGAATCACCACTGAGTTGTATTGCTCATTCATTTATGTATTAGATTTATATGCTGCCCTTCCCAGAAAGGCTCAGGCAGCTGACAATAAAAGATTAAATAAATAAAAGCAGAATAAAATATTAAAATAAGAAAGCAAAGCAAAACACCCCCTGAAACCCTTTGAATTTAGAGGCAATTTATCTCACCCCTCCCTCCCCTGATCAAGGAGTGCATTCTCTCCCCAACACAAATTTTCTTTGCAACCCACATTCAATACTTTCCTAAAAGAAAACAGTAATTCCCCCCGCTTATGTTCCTTCCCATCTCTATCCACTCCCACTCCCCTGCCCTATGCATAGGGGAGTGCCCCCATTACCGTCTCTCCAAAGCGATACCCACACTTCTCTCAAAGGGGGCCTGCAGTTGTTTCCAAACTCACTCCTTATCCCCTTTCCCACAAGGAAATGCACAATTCAATTAAAAATACCACCCCTTTCCCTGTCTAAGGGAAAGCCAAAGGGTGCCCCTTGGCAGCATCCACCCCAGGGCAGCCTACAGTCTCTTGTAAAGCCCACAAGGTGGTAGGCCCCTTTCTTTCCAGATCGGCTCTGTGGTTTGCCAGCCCTCTTTCTGCTCCAAGGTCAGCCTCAAGGGTGCGGGGCTGGTGTTGTTGGTAGTAGCCCCTGCCAAGCTGTGACTGCTTCAGTCCATATGGGCCTGGCAGCTCAGCAGCAGTCTTCAGCTCAGGGAGGCCTGCAGACTTTTTAACGCCCACATGCTGGTTGGGCTTCAAATGAATGGGAGTGTTGTTAGTGGGATTTTACAGGGATCCATATAGAGGCGAAGGGATTTGACATTTTCATCAATGATCAGAAAGTAATTATAAAATCACTGCTGATAAAATGTGCAGATGGCAGACCAGCAGAGGAATACATGCTTATTCCAAGACAGAGTGACTAGTAAGTGCTGTGGATCACTAGGTCACCTGAGCCCATTCAATCAGCATTTGCAATGCAGACTGTCAAATGCAAAGTGATATACCTAGCAACAGGTAAAGCAGGCCATGCCTACTGAGTGGAAAGCTGTGACTCCAGGAAGGATTTAGGGACCTGAGTATAGAAGACACTGAACGTGAGCTCCTGAAGACTGGATGCCTTTGGGGAACTTTTGCTTTAGCTTGACACAAGCTATTGGGCTCAACACAGGAGTAAAAGGGTGACATTTATAGGGTCTGTGACATAAAGGAGGTCAGGCTAGATGGTCTGATCGAGTTCAAAGCCAGGAAGGAGTATGCATGTATAACATGTCCAATGTCACACATGAAGTCTGTGACAAAGCAGGTAATTGAAGCCAGGTCTCCTGAACACCAAGCCATTGTCCTAGCTGCCAAACTGCACTGCCTGCCTACTGTATGCAGTATGAAACATGGCGAACAGAAATCTACCCCAGATACGGGCTTGTCTAAACAGGGAAGTTACACATTATCTGTCTATAGGATATATGTCTCTTCCAGCCATGCAGTTGGTCCAATAAAAGGTAGCACACACAAGAAGTCTTGCCTCCTCTTAGGTTTCATATTGGGTTCATATAACAGAGCCGTGGAACTGGGGCCCACAGGCTTCATACGGCTGCTGATGCAATAACTCTGGGCTCTGTTCTCCCCATTGCTTTCTTGCTGCTACGACTGAGGCCTATGGACACAGCCAGATTGCTCAGCACTGTACCGAGTCTTTCCTGAAAGAGAGCGATCTCCAGGCACAGCCGAAGATGGAAACAGGTCTATTTTGGTTGTAGCTTGATGACGGCCCCAGTAAAAGCCTAGTGGGTAGGCAACCTCTCTGCCTCCCCCATCAGGGGGCCAATGTTATATGGCCTGCGGTATGCACAGCATATGGCCCAGGAGGCATGGACCCCATGTGGCATGTGGCCGGGGGCTCCCCGCAGAAGCCGGCTACTCAGAAGCCATCAAACACTAGGCATGTATTTGGGTGGGCAACAAGCTACAAGAAAAACAGGCCTGCTTCCATCTCTGTTTGTGCCTGGAGACCTCTCTCTTTCAAGGAAGCCTCGGTACAACCAAGAAATCTGGCTGCATTGAGTCCACCTCCCTGGTGCTCCTGACTGTGCTGTTGAGAAGTACACTTTGCGCATGGCACCTTGCATGCACCAGACCCAGAAAGAGGCAGTGAAGCCCCCCTCAGGGTGTTCACCTGATGTCGCTCTAGGCCCCCTGGAAACAGAGCTAGGCTGTGGTGGAGAGGGGTGCCCCCGTTGTGGCTTTGTTGCCTCCTGCAAGGTTTAATGTGTACAGAATGGGCGTGGGTGAGCAAGGCCATTTATCCTGGCAGCTCGTTCAGGAACTTCACAGAGGCTGCATAGGCTTGGAAGAGAAGAGCTGTTAATAACAGACTTAGGTCACCCGTTTTGCACCCTGTTACTGCTGGTGCCCAAAACCCCATGCAGACCCCACCATGCAGTCTTTTCTCATTCCCTGCTGCAGTGGGTGCACAGTCCCACGGGGGATCATGGTGCATGCACACTTTTCTGCATGAACGCTGCTGGATGCAACTGCTCCTAGCTTTGTGCGGATAGCCTCCTTCGTGCCGGATGCGTTGGGATACGACAGCATATGAATTCGCTCCAGGCATGCTTCCAAAGGACTCGGAGCTCAGGTTGGGTTCAGAGAAGCCTCCAGACTTCTGTCTGCCTGTCAGTCTGTCAGATGCTGTTGCTCCAGAGATGTGGGAAGCGCCATACCGTTCATCCGTGAAGAAGCTGGCACTGTCCCTGCCTGCAAATGAATCGGCTGTGCTGTCCCCAGGGAAGCCAAAGGGAGCAGCATCTTCCTTGTTTTCTGGGACATGCAGAGGGCTGCGGCAGCTAGAGGTGTGCTGCGCTGGATGCCCTTTACTCTGCACGTGGCAGATCCATGCACATGCCTGGTGGTAGCAGGGACAGAAGACAACGTCTGTGTACACAATTACATGTCAGAGTGAGGTGGTATAGTAACAGCTCACAAGAAAGCAGGTGAACCCTGCTAAGGGGTCCTCCTACCTCACAAAGCTAGAAGCCCTTGGAAAGTATACTGGCTTTGAAAAGAGAAGGCTCTTTTAACCAGACATCTAGCATCAGATCTACTGAGATGCCTCCAAGAGCAGGAGCTCATTGAGAGAAATGTTGGGTACCAACTTGGTGAATGAACATGTATGTCTTCTCAGTCATACCTGCCTTTGGACTCCAGGAAGCTTTGTCCTTTCCATGTTGAACTCCAGGGAGCATAAGCCTTAACTAGAGCCAGCTATCAGAATAGACCAGCGGTTTTCAACTTTTTTTCATTGATGGTCCACTTAAAGATTTTGAACGGAGGCGTGGACCCCTTTGGAAATGACAAATGAAAGTATGGGCCCTTTGAATGGTAAGTGTAGGTATTCACATACATTTGATTGATCACAGTCATCTTTCGCGGACCCCTTAGATGTAGTATGCAGGCCCCCAGGGGTCCATGGACCACATGTTGAAAACCACTGGTATAGGCAAAGTAGAAGGTCCATGGGCTGTGTGAGTGATTGCCAGGCTTGAGAACTCTATTTCGATGTGACAAGCTGTTGGGTGAACTCACCCTGGCAGGAAAATTGAGGAAAATAAAGAGTCAAGGCATCTCTGACTTCATGGTAACTAGAGGAGGGGACCGGCAGACCCAAAGAAACCCTAAAAACCAAACGAAGCTTATGCCCCATTTCATTTCTAGGGGCTGCTGTGTACTCAGCACTTTGGAGAATGCAACTGAATCCTGCCAATTCCTTAGGATCCCATGGGACAAGAGTTTCTGAACTCTTCACAGTTTGTCCTTACCATACCCCAGATAGCTGCTGCTTTTCGTATGATACAGCAGCAGTTATCTTTGCAGTACACTCCTCCTTCAGTGTGGACACAGCCAGTACTTATCTTGCCATCTCAGGAGAACAGAAGGGGGGCCTAGGGATCAGAGTATTAACCTAGGCTGCTGGAGACCCTCTTCTGCTTGCAATCCTGCTTTGGCATAGGCTTCTTGTTTGACCTCAGCAAATGACTTATGTCCCAATCCTCAGGGAAGCCTCCACCTTCTATCTCTCTGTCAGTCTATCAGATGCTGCCGCTCTAGAGCTGTGGGATCCTCAAAGGTACTTCACTGCTCAACCCTCAGTGATTTAACTGGGAGTGAAGGGTCTGAATACCTTCGAGGATCTAGGGCTTGCTCTCATTGTCCCTCGGTTTCCTGACTATAAAAGGTGGTAGAGGTAATAGTTCTTCTTAGGGGGTTGTGAGGATAAAGGCATTACAGCTCATGAAATGCAAAAATAGTTTCATAGTTTCATAGTTGGTAGGGTCAGAAGGGACCTGAGCGGATCATCAAGTCCGACCCCCTGCCATGGGCAGGAAAGGATGCTGGGGTCAAGCGACCCCGGGAAGGTGTCTATCTAACCTCCTTCTGAAGACCCCCAGGGTAGGAGCGAGCACCACTTCCCTTGGAAGTTGGTTCCAGATCCTAGCCGCCCTGGCTGTGAAGTAGCGCCTCCTGATATCCAGCCTGAATCTACTCTCGGTCAACTTATGGCCATTATTCCTTGTTACTCTCGGTAGTGCTCAGGGGAACAGGGATTCTCCCATTGCCTGCTGGTCCCCCTTGGCCAGTTTGTAGATGGCCACCAGATCCCCTCTCAGCCTTCTCTTGTGGGGGCTGAACAGGTTCAGGTCCTCGTAGGGCCTGCTTTGCTGCCCCCTGATCATGCGGGTGGCCCTTCTCTGGACCCTCTCAATGCTGTCCACATCCCTCCTGAAGTGCGGTGCCCAGAACTGGACGCAGTACTCCAACAGCGGCCTGACCAGTGCTGCATAGAGGGGGAGGATCACCTCGTTAGACCTGCTCGTGATGTATCTGTGGATACATGACGAAGTGCAGTTAACCTTACTGACCGCATCCTCAAACTGTTGGCCCATGTTCATTTTGGCATCAATAATGACTCCAAGATCCTTTTCCGCCTCTGCACTGACAAGAAGGGAGTTCCCCAGCCTGTAGGTCTGCTGCTGGTTCTTCCTCCCCAGGTGCAGCACCTTGCACTTGTCAGTGTTGAAACCCATCCTGTTCTCATCCACCCACCCCTGTAACCTGTCCAGATCTAGTTGCAGACTGTCCCTCTCCTCCAGCGTGCCCGCTTCTCCCGACATCTTAGTGTCATCCGTGAATTTGAACAGGGTGCTTTTCACCCCCTCATCCAAGTCGCTGATGAAGATGTTGAACAGTGCGGGTCTGAGGACCGAGCCCTGGGGGACCCCACTGCCCACATCCCTCCAGGTTGAAAATGACCCGTCCACCACCACTCTCTGGGTGCGGCCCTCCAGTCAGTTAGTGACCCATCTGACTGTGTAGACATCAACGCCACAGTCGCCTAATTTCTTAATGAGAATGGGGTGAGAGACTGTGTCGAAGGCCTTCCTAAAGTCCAGAAACGCTACGTCCGCCGTGACACCTGTGTCCAAGGATTTTGTGACCTGGTCACAGAAGGCCACCAGGTTGGTCTGACAGGACCTGCCTCTAATGAACCCGTGTTGGTTGCCCCTAAGCATGATCCTCCCTGCTGGTCCCTCGCAGATGTGCTCCTGCATAATTTTCTCAAAGAGCTTCCCCGGGACCGAGGTAAGACTAACGGGCCTGTAGTTTCCTGGGTCCTCCTTCCTCCCTTTTTTGAAAATGGGGAGCACATTGCCCTAGAACTCTTGGTTCAGAAATGATACAAATCTAGAGCTCTTGGTTCAGAAATGATACCTTTTATTAGACCCACTAGGAAATCGGAAAAAAAAATTATCTTTTTTCTGCAAGCTTTTGGGCTTAAAGGTCCTTTGAGCCCGAAAGCTTTTGCAGAGAAAGATGTTTTTGTTGTAATTTTCTAGTTGGTCTAATAAAAGGTATCATCTCTGAACCAAGAGCTCTAGATTTTTGCATTTGTTTTTGTCTCAGGCCAACATGGCTACCAAATACATCCCTGAAACATTACAGATCATGAAACATTTGGATACTGCAGTGTAGAAAACCACATAAAACTGCAATGAAATGTTAATTTATTTCAGTATTTAGGCATGGAGGAGAGTTCCCTTCCATTGGTAAGAGCCATCCACAGCCTGGAAGGAGGAAATTGTGTGCTCCTAGGTTCAGTATGAGTCTAGGAAACATCTCAGCGATGTTTCCTCCCGTGGTTTGGTCACTGCTCTGTGTCTCAGCTGTTGTCTTTGCTTTGTCTCTCAGGGTGCATCTGCGCCAGATCCCAAACATGCCCAGGAGTCTTTCAGGCACACCCCACTGACCCATTCGTGCTTGTATGTGCCAAACCCAAAAACAGAGCAGTGAAGCTGCTTTGTAGAGTCCCAAAATGACCACGCGGGAGGCTTGTGTCTCAGCTGTGCTTGAGAGCAACTGCTGAGGGCAACTGCGGAGCGGCTTTAGCACCACGTTCCAGATTTGGGCAGGCAAGGGAGCGTCCCTCCGCAGGCCTGCGGAGGATGTGGTTTAGACTTACGCCCAGCACCTGGTCCCATGAGAAGAAAAACATCCCCCGTGGGTGGGAATCATTCTTGGTATCTCTGCACTGATTAACATCCATGGGATCTGGGAGCGCGTGAAAATTCACAGAGGTGCAGGCCGTGGGCTGTCTCTGCTCTGTACAGTGCCATGCACCTCATCTGTGAGCCTTGATGGCAGGTGAAAGCTGGCCATTCCTGCATCAGAGAAAAGCAGCAGCTGACAGATGCCGCTGGAACAGAGCTTGCCTATCGCAGGGTCCCGTCAGCTGCAGAGGAAAAGCAGTCAGACAGGCCCTAAAGCAATACACAAAACATCAGGAATGATAAATAGAGAATACCCAGAGGCAAAAAGAATAAACGAGGCAGAAAGGGGTTTGATCAAAGCAGTTGGCACAGGGACAGCCTGCGGGATGGGAACGGAGGGAATGGGAAACACCAGGAAAAGAGCAGAGTCCATTAACCCCCGAAGCACAGAGCAAAGGCAAGCGACAGTAGAGGCTGCTGCTCTAGCCTGGCAGCAGAGCACGGAGTTATGTGGGGGATGAGCATGGATACCCCGATGCCCAGATAACTTCCAGCAAATGCCCGAGGCTCAGGAAGCCAGTCAGACAGCTGTTTGACATGGGCTGGGTCGCCCCTTCCCAGTGTGCCCGGTTGGTGTGGGTGGGTGTGATGTCAAGCAGCCGGCCCATAGGGAGCACAAAGGGCTGGCTCCTCGAACCAGGGGAAGGTCTACTTCTTGGGAGCTGCATTTTGAGAGCATCTTCAGGGCCAAGCTAACTGCTGTGGAGGCAGTCCCGAGGAAACCAATGTAGATCTAAGCCTGTCATTCATTTTCCAGTGGGGTTCCCAAGCAGAAATCGAGTGAAAGTTGCCATGCAGCTCAGTCTAACATCATAGGTCACAGCCCCCTGTCCCACAAAGACTTTTGCTCCCCAAACAAGAGTTTCTGTGAAGTGCAAAGAGAGAAGAGCCAGTGCCACTGGGACAGGTCTGGTGTTTTCTGGACTGATCTGCCTCTGCTCATATATTCTTCATGGCATTAAGAAAGCAGGACTGGAAGGGATATCCTGGGTCACTGAGTCTGGTCTCCTCCTGCTGCAGGAGCCACATCCTACAGTCTCTTTCTTAAACGCATCTACCCCCATCTTAAAGCAGTTAAGTTTTTTGCCTTCTCTACTCATTCAAAGGCTGTTCCACAACCTGATCGCTCTAATGGTTAGGAGCCTTCTTTTACTTTACAGCCTAAATATATTCCAGCTTACAATCATTTGTTCTTGTGTCAACATTGTCCGCTAGATTAAATAGTTCTTTGCTTTCCTGTTGGTCCCCCAGATGTATTTATAGACAGCAGTCATATCCCCTGCGACTTCATTTTGCTTGGTTAAACAATCTAAGCTCTTCCTCTCGTAAGACTGGCTTTCCATTCTCCTGATCATCTAAGGAGTTCTTCTGCTTTCAGTTTATCTCGCCAGAACATGGCTAGCCAGACCTGTATCCGGTAGTCCAGATGAGATCTTACCAGAGCCTTGTACAATCACGAACATGAATGCAGTGTGCCCCCAGAGGTGGGGGGGTGGGGCACGATGAACTCCCGCAGGTGACGCTGTCAGTGGCAGGAGCATGGTGGTGGTGAGCGGTGAGCTCCCGCAGGCAGCCACGGTGCTGTCGGCAGTGGGGGGGTGGTGGTGAATGCCGACCAGTGGTGATCGGGGCCAGCGATGATCTGGGATTGCCCGCAGATGCCACTGGCGGTGCCAGCAGTGGGGGTGGAGGGCAAGTGGCCATCACCCACAGGCGCCACCGGCAGTGTCAGTGGCACTTTTTGCAGAGGTTGCACTGCCAAGCTCAGGGGGTGCACATGTGCCCGCGTGCACCCTCTACACATCACCAATGTGTACAATGATACTAATACTTCTCTCTCTCTGCAGGAAATCTCTGCTGGTACATCAGAGCCTCACATTACTTTTGTCATGTCTTTTTTGGTGGCTCATAATCATCCCATGATCAACCAGTACCTGCCCCCCCCCACAAGTCTTTTACCTCCTTGTTGTTTCCAACTCATGGGATCCAAGTTTATGGCAGGAATGTTTGAAAGTCCCCACGTGCCTTTGTCCTCTATAACATCATAGAACCATAGGCTTGGCAGGAACCTCAATAGTGATACACTGCGATCTTGCTTGGTATCTGGTATCTCCTTCCTACCAAAGGAGGTGTTTCTGCTGTCTCTCTAAAACAATCCCATATAGTCTGCTTTCCCAGTTCAACAACTCTGGTCTCAGGAGGCTGCATACAACTTTTGGGCACATGTTTAAATCAAGCCAGTCTACCCGTCCTGGTCTTTTATCTGGAGCAAAGGAGTCTCCGCTCACCCTGACTCATGGAGGTGGAAGCAATCTCCAGGGTCATTTGGTCCAAGCCCCAGCTCAGTGCAGGACGCACTATTCCTAAACCACCCCAGTCAGGTGCTTATCCTGTCTCTTTTTGGAAACCTCCAAGGGAGATTCTGCAGCTTCCTTGTCCATTGTCTTCCTCCCATTGTTAAGAAGTTTCTTCTGGGATTTAATCTAAATTTGCTCTGCTGAAGTATAAACCCATTGCTTTGTGTCCTGCTCTCTGGGGTCAGGGAGAAGAGTTGTCCTCATTCTTCTTCATGGCAGGCTTTCAAATATGTGAAAAGCACTGTCATGCCCCTCCTTAATGTCCTTTTCTTTTGCCTAAATGCCATAATTCTCTCTCAGCCTTTCCTCCTCCTGTCTGCATTCCAATACCTTTTTCATCCTTGTTGCTTGGCTTTGGATGCTGCTTTCTAGTTTCTTTATCTTCTCCTTACAATGCAGAGCCTGGAACGGCAAATAATACCCCAGCTGAAGCCTGACCAACACCAAGTAAAGTAGTGCTGTCACCCCCCATGTCTAACATACATCGACTTCCTCCTGGTGCAGCCCAAAAGCACGTTTGCAGACTCACATTGGGCCTGTGATCCATCTTCTCCTCCAGATCCTTCTTAGCAATGATACCATCCAGCCAATTATTCTGTATTTGAACATTTGGTTTTTCTTCCCTAGATGTAGCCCTTTATTCTCGTCTCTCTTGAATTGCATTCGGTTGTTCAGTGACCAGTTCTCCAATTTATTGAGAGCCTTAATACTATCTAGGCAGACGAGGCTCTTTGGGTGAATCTGATATCTTTTATTAGACCAACTTAAATAGTTGGAAAAAAAATATTTCTTTTCCAACTATCCTCCAGTGTCTGGAAGTCCCTCTTAGTTTTGTGCCATGCACAGACTTGGTCAGGAATCTCTCTAGTCCAGCATCCAAGGCATTAATAAAAATATTAAACAACATCAGAGCCAGAAGAGACTCCTGTGTAATCCACTTGAAACCTCCTGTTATTCTGATGTTGACCCATTTATAGTTACTCTTTCAGCCAGTTATGTATCCACCTAAAGATAATTCTATCTACTCATATTTCTCCAGCTTACTTATGAGAATGTCATGTGAGACTGTCTCAAATGCCTTAATAAAGTCCAAGTATATTATGTCCACTGCATTCCCTTAATCCACTGAACTAGTTCCCTGTGAAAGAAGGAAATCAAGTTGTTTCGGCATGATTTCTTCTTAATAAATCCACGTTGGCCACTAGTGATCACCCTTTCTTTTTCCAGGTGTTTACAAATTAACCATTTTATAATTAGCTTGACTAAATTCTTAGGTATTGAAGTCAGGCCGATTGGTCTGTAATTTTCCTTGTTCTGTCCCCTTTTTAAAGATGAGCACTACCTCAGCCTGCCACCAGACCTCACTTGTCAACCATGACTCTCCAAATATTATTGACAGTTCCTCTGACAATTCTTCAGCCGGTTCCTTCAGCACCCAGGGATGAATTGTGTTAGGCCCTGCAGATCCATTCAAATTCACCTAAAGCTCTCTGGGGGGCTCTTTCCTTGATTCTTTGTTCTTCTTCTGTGTCTATATTAATTCAGTTAGCTGTCTAGTTGCAGTTTATTTTTGTTGTGAAGACTGAGGCAAAGTAGTCATGGAGCAGCTGTGCTTCTTTGCATCTTTAGGTAACAGCTCAACCTCACTATTGAACAGTAGCCCTGCTGCTTCCTTGGTCTGTTCCTTATATCTGTTGTAGACACCTTTCTTGTTGCCTTTAATGTCCTTTGCCACATTCATTTGTCTCTTGATAATTGCTTGGGTTTTTTTGCCTTTGCTTTCCTTACTACACTTCCTTAACAATTCATCCTTCAGTCCAAATGTCATCCCATTTCTATTTCAAATATTCCAGCCATCCAGGTCATGCAGCAATTCCTGTATGATATCCCGGTCCTCCTTTTTGTTGACAATGCCTCCCACCTTTATGTCATCATCACAGTTCTACCATTTGTCCCTTGATTGTTAATTAAAATAATAGACAAGATCATTCCCAAGTCTGGGCCTTGAGGAAGTCCATTAGTAACCCTCCCCCTAGCCCAGTACTTCCCCTTGCAACCACTTCTATCTCCCCTTAAGCCACTCCTTAACCACCTTTTAATTCCTCTGTCAATTCACATTTTCTCCAGCTAATTTTGATCTACATGGCACCAAGTCCAATGCTTTATAAAAGTCCAGATAGATGAGAGCTACCATGTTGGCTTTGTCCAGAATAGGGGTATCAAACTTATCTGCGTCCCTAGGCTGGACCCAGACCACTGGGCTTCTCTCAGGTTGAAACCAGACTGCCAGGGGCCTTCCAAGTCACATCTGGAACTGGCGGCAGTGGAGGGGCAAGTGGCAGTGCCAGGGTGAGCAGTGGTAGCGGCATGGCATGTAGTAGCAACGGCAACAGGAAGGGGCAAGTGGTGTTGTGGGGTGGGGGAGGTTAACAGGGCTCTCCTTGTGCCAACACACATGCCCATTAGGGCTCCATAGCTGAGGATTCAGCTACAGGCCCAGCCCCTGCTCTCCCCAGTCCCAAATTCCGGGCCCCTCTGGGAGCCCTGGAGGCCGGATGAAATAGCTCTATGAAAATCAGTTCCCCTATTGAAACAAAGTTAACAAGCGTCCAGCAAGATCAACCTACAGTGAACCCCGCTGTGAAGGGGGTTGGACTAGCTGACCCTTGAGATGCCTTTCAAGTCTGGTCCGATCCATAATCTCAAAAGAATGGGCCTCTGAACAAAGCAGGTGGAGAGGAGGAGAGAGATGGTGTCAACAGTCAAAATACCTGGGCAAAAAGGAGCAGTCCTAAAGAGAATTGAATATTCCCGTTAGCAGCTATCAGCCATCCATCTTAAGGTCACAACCATGCTATAGGGGAATGAGAAAGTACGATAATGACCAAAAGGTCGTGTGTCTGAAGGCCGAGCTCCCTCATTCACTAGTCTGTCAAGCTTCTCCAATGATCTTTTGGCATTATCTGGTGTGAAGAGTTAGATCTATCCAAAAGATAATAGCTGCATCTGAAGCACTACCCATCTACTGCATCATTATTGATATAATTCCTCCTTGTGTTCTGCCTGCAATTTCCTAGAAATGGCATATTAGCAGGATGGTACACAATGTGAGCAGAGGAGGAGGGGGCTGCAATGAAACATATCTCAGAACGAAAATGTTTGTCACTTACCAGACATCATCTTGTTTGAAAATGGCAGCTGGAGCACGGGGAGATGAAACCTTAAAGAGGCCTCTTTGATCTGCCTCGCAGAATCTATTAGTTCCCTTGGTTGTAATCTAGAGATTGTCAACAAACTGATCAGGATGCAGATGGCAGCGTTTGCACGCAGGCTCACCAGCTCTTTGCCATCAACATTCAGTCCTTGTGTTTAGCTGTTTCGAAGCATTCTCTTTTCTCTCTCACCTGCGGCGTTCGAGTCAGATGTCAGTGTTGTACTAGCAGAATAACGTCCAAAGATCATTCTCTATTTTTATCTGGTCATTTCTGGGGCATCTACACAAGACATTTACTGCAGAGTAGACTAATTAGATCCGCAGCAAACATCTTGCATCTACATGTGCGCCCCTATTAGGACACAGGAAACTAATAAACTCCGCAGCAGGGTAGTACTTGGAAATACCCTGCTGTGGAGTTTTTTACTCCGCAGTAAGGCATGTGTAGACACTGATGGGGCTGGCTGGGGCACAAGGTGCTTCAGTGCTGGGGCTGCCTGCTGGCTAGCCCCACGTTGGAGCACCCTCATGCCCTGGCCAGCCCCTCCACAGCACACTGAGCCTGGTCAGAGCAGCCCTGGGCTGCCAGGCTGACCTCCCAGCCCCCTTGCCAGCTGGGGCTGCTCCAACCCAGCTCAATGTGCTGTGGTCCTGGGTACGTGTTCAAACAGCATGCCTCAGAGCAATAACCTCTGGTGTGATATGCACTGGAGTTTCCTGCCACGTGGTAATAGTATGTGTAGATGCACCCCCTACTTTGCACTTTGCTCAAAAATATTTCAGTTATACCAGATTGTAGAACAACCATAGGAGGAGCACAAGCAACAACTCGGGAAATGGTGGATTTAGGGGGATTGGTAATGGGGTATGTAAAGGCACCAGTCCCAATTCAACTTGAGCTGCTGCCAGCGATATGAGATGTAGTGGTCTGAAGCTCCTAGTCTGATGCACCTGTGACTACTGCATTTCACACGGATACAGCATCAGCAGCCAGGCCAAGAAGTGAAAGATCACAGTCACAGACTGAACCAGTGTCTTATCTCTACAGCAGAGCTCAGGTACATTGACAAGGAAAAGTGGGAAGCTGGCAGTGCCCTTGCTATTCTTCTTCTAAGGACAGATTTAATTGTCTTTGTTTTGGCAGTGGGTGATATTGCCCAGGGTTGTCAATCTTGACTCCTCTCTCCAGTGTCCCATGAAAACAGAGATTGTGAAGAAATGATCATGCAATTGTTACTGCCTCCCAGAAGAGGAAAAAGGAATTGTGTTCAACTGTGGACAGTCGGGCCACACCTCTCCTTGCCCAGTGTTGCCTCCTTTTGAGCGTCCGTGAAACTCAAGTGGCAAGCCTGCCCTTCACCTGAAACCTCAGAAACCTCTGGCAGGATTTATGATGGTCAAGTTGCTAATGAATCTGACCCCGTGTGCGAATATTAGGCCAGATGCTGAGACTCTTGCTTACCCTATAAGTAGCATCCCTGCACTCAGAGATGTGGGTTCTGCAATAAGAGGCTACATGTGACTCAGAGGATAGTGAAACTTGCACTTCTTGCTCTCTGAACTAATGCCTGCGTGTAGACGTTGTGGCAGTGATAGATCAAGAGGGTGCAGAATGAGGACCTTACTGAGTTTACATTTTGTAAAGTGCTCTGTGATATAAGTGTTTGGTAGTTAGTATAAAAGCCCTGAAATACATGAGCATAGGTGGGGGAGTCAGACTATTGAGCTAGACAGGAGGTAATGCCCACCTGGCACTTCAATAGGAGACTGTCTTAAAATATTAGGTGCTCTACATATTCAGGGGGTATTGTATTGCAGGCACATCCTGCTTTGGCTGTGCACCTGCCCAATGAACTCTCTGAGCTCACGGGCTGATTAGTGCAGGTCCTATCAGCCTCCACTCCCACAGACAGCTCTGGTAGGACCTGCATCAGCCAGCTGGTCAGCTCTGGGAGCTCGCTGCATCCAGCACGCCAGCTCAGCGCTCTGGCAGGAGCCACACTGAACAGCCCATGAACTGAGAGCTCACCATGCATGCATTACATAGCTGAAGAGGGTGTGGGGCTGCCCCTGATCCTGGATTTGCCCATGTGTACATATGCCCCAAGGAGCTGTGGATGCACACTTGCTGAACACTAGACCCTAGAAACCAAATGAGTGGCAAGATTTCATTCGGCCCCATCACTGCTGCTGAGCTGACAGATGGGAACAGAAAGAAGGATAATTATTTTCTTAGACCATATGTTGCCCTGGATTGATGCTTTCTGTTGTAAATGCAGGGATGATTTACTAGTTGACATGCTGGGAAGAAAACAGTTAGGTCACAGGAACCGGTCTCTCTCAGCTGGACTGTGACTGACAATCCAAGAAGATAATGGCAGTGATGTTTGCTTCATCATGTCTCTCCTTTTAGTTTTGTTCAGAGAGCTGCTGTGTCACGTACTGACCAAGACAAAGCAGAACCACATTTATTCTTTTCCAGGATCCATTCTCCCAGCTCTGGTTCCTTGTACATTTTTCTGCCTTCAACTCACGACAATTTTTTCAACCTATTTTTAAAGAAATCTTCTTTTGTTGTTTTTCTTGTTCCTCACCCAGTCCAAATTAAAGGCCAGAGCCCCATGGGTGTAAACAAGTATTACTCCGTTGAAATGATGTATACTGTTGTTGTGCCTGGGCATCCAAGAAAGGGACTGGGATCCCATGGTGCTGCACACCATACAGAGTCTTTGCCCCAGAGATCTTACAACTTAAGAAGACCACAAGAGACAGTAGTGGATTCAAAATAGCAGTAGACCAGTTTTCACCAGCCTACATAGCTCAGGCCACTTTTGCATTAAGGATTTCTCCATTCTCTCTCTCCTCCCGCCTCTCCCCTTCCCCAGTTTATCACTTTACGGGAATTGCCCAGCCCTTGTGAGTAGCTTGGAGACATTTACATTATACATGTGCTAAGGAGGCTTTTATAAATCGTAGAGCACCACATTTTCCATTCTGTGGTATGTATCATTATTAAATGAGCTGACCAGAAATAGATGGAAGAATGTGTTATGAGTAAAACGTTTGCACTGTGTAGATCCCCACTGATTAAGTTTGCAGCAAATCTCAAATGCAAAGTGGGAATGTACAAGTTTGATGCATGAAACAGAAACTCCAAGAGCAGTTTTATCTGTCGCTCTTCTTTTACCGTCTCCCCAGTATCAGCATGTAGAATAGCTGTCATTGAAATACATTATTAATGATGTGCTTGAATCAGCTGAGAAACACAATGATTTGCTACAGCATCCATAAAAAGGGGAGCCATCAGGGGCAGAACGGTCTTTTGTTTCCTTTTGTAGAATTAGATGCATGACCCAGATTTTCCTAACTCTTCAGTGACAGGAGAGGCATAGACTTGTTTGTTCAGTACAAAATGGGGGAAATGCTTTATTTTGCTGTCTACAGTAAATAGGCCCTCAGATTTCAAAATAAGGCCAGCATCTGCCAGGGGTGCTGGCATCTTTCTCTCTCACTGATTTTAGTAATAACAACTCAGGCACCTCTCAGCAAGCTATGAACCAACATTATTCTGTATCAGGGAGACCTCTGACCTGGAATGTTACATCCAGTTTGGGGTAATGAGTTTCGGGAAAGCTGTGGACCAATTGGAAAGTGTCTAGCAGAGAGCTGCAAAAATGATTCAAGGTCTAAAAGGTAAGATGTGGGAGGAAAGGTTGGAAGAACTGGAGAAGAGAAGACTGTGGGAGGATTTGATTGCAGTCTTCTACTATGAAAAAGACTGCCGTAAACAGGATGCCATTTGATCATTCTTTGTTTCTGCAGGGGGCAGGACACGAAGGAAGGGGTTTACATTGCAGAAAGGGAGATTTCAATTAGAATTTAGAACAGATTTTCTAATGGGTCAGGTCAGTAAAGCGCCGGAGGAGATGCCCTACAGAGGTGGTGGAATCGGTCATTGGAGAGTTTTAGGTTAGACAAACATTTGTCTGGGACATTTTGGACAGGGATGATCTTGCCTAAGCAAGGCTTGGTCCAGATGACATCCGGAGTTCCCTTCCCATTCAAAGTGTTACGAGTCTATGTTTCACACTATTAGGGTCAAAGTCAAATCCCCTTATTTAACACGGGGCTATCTTCTGTGAAAGGGAGATCAGCTGTTTTAAGATCTATACCAGTGGTGCTCAACCTTTTGGCCCCCAGGGGCCAGATGAGTAGGGTTGGGTTGGTCCATGGGCCGGATTGAACCTCACACTCCAGGACTGGGCCCTTTAACCCAGCACTGCTCCAAGTGCCAGGAGCAGGCCCTGGGGCCCAGCACCACCCTGAGCTCTGGGATTGGGTCTCAGGTACCTGGAATGGCTCCCTCCCTCTGGGATTGGTCACCAGGGACCTGGTGCCACCCCTTCTCACCCCTGGATGCTAAAATTGATCCCTGGGGAGGAGGGGGTGCTGGCACCATCCTTTCCCACCCCAACATGCTAGCATTGGGTCCCAGAAGCCTGGCACCCTCCTGGCCCCCTGCACTGGGATTAGACCCTGGGGCCCAGCGCCACCCCAGTCCAGCCCTGCATCCTGGGATCAGATGCCTGATCCAGCATGCAGGGCCCAGGGCTCCCCAGGGGTCTAAAAATGTGGTAGTTGGGGAGTGGTGCCACCACTTCCCGCCACCCTCCCCCCAATCTGTGGACCCCTGGGGAGCCCCATGGGCCAGATGATATGGAGCTTCTCTATACAATGTTATAACGGGAAATCTGTAACCAAAAGACCAGCGCTGCTCCATGGTCCCGAGAGCCCTCATTTCCCCCCTGATTCCAGTGGGAGCACGACATCTCACAGGATGTAGCCCAGAGTTTGCTTCTTTTTGGAGCCAGAGTATTATAAACATAAATCAAGTCAGCCAGCCAGCCGATGGCTTCATTGGGAGCAGTTAGGGCAACGATGAGTTCATTTAAAATTCCCAGTCTCCTTTCTTCGGTTTCATCTGCGACCATCATTCATAAACCTATAGGACCGATTACATGTGCAGTGTACTCCTAACCCATTCCAGCGCACGTCGGCCAAACATGGCAAACAGTAACACGTAGTCATTAGTAACTGGAAGTGATCTAAGAAGTGAGGCAATGGGGAACCAGGCATCTGATTCCTATAGTCACCGGTGGCAAGATCAGGGCCCAGGGGTGGCTGTGACATCCCCTGGTGGCCACTTGACTCCTGTCCCCACTCTGGCTCCTTGGGGTACCTTCCTTTCTACCTCACCTGCTGTGCCTTGATGTTATCTATAAGGGTTTGGGAGGCTGCCCCCAGGGCCCCAGCCTGAGCCCACTCTAGCTCCAGTTTGCCCCTGTGACATTATGCTATGAACCTCCTAGCCCTATTAGTGCCTCAGGACACCAGTTGCCTTATATTCACGGCCTTCTTCCATCCCTGTAGTCATGTCCATACCTTGCAATTGTTCCTCTGAGTTGTCCAGTGGGCCCACTGGTCGTGTCTATGCAACCCACCTTGCCCATTGAGCCCTTGGCTCTGGGAAAGCTTGCTTCCCCCTGGGCACCTGGCCTTAGTCTGGCTTCCACCTCTCTTGGCCTTTAGTCTCTCTATTGGCTCTCCTGGCCCTGGCTAGCTCCTTCAGCCCTCTGGGCCCCTGGTCCATCACAGCTATTGTCACTCTGTGCCAGCTGTCTGGGTCCCTGACTCCAGTCTAGGCTGCCCATTACTGAGTGACCGGTGAAGCACCTCTCCAGGGCCTCCACGCCTCCCCCATAGCCATGACCCAGTCCTCCAGTAACCTAGTGTAGCTCAGGTAACTCGGGTGTATACTCCCCTTCTCCAGTTGAAGGGGATTGTTAGCTGGGAGGTGTGCTGTGGAGGGGGGAACTGCAGAGCGCTCAGTTTCCCTCTGTCCCTATAGACCCAGGCCAGGGCAGTCAGGGGACTTAACTATGTACACATTTATTTACATTCACTTATCACAAGGGAAAGGAGCATGGATACAAACATATGTACAATGCATATATATATTTACAAGATATCTAAACCAGTAACATAAGCAGTACCCTCTGGGTAAATGACAGAAAACCTTATATCAGTGCTCCAGATACAGGTAAGTAAGTATGTGATCTGAGACAGATAAACCCCAAAGATAAACTCAATCCCGAGGGGAAACCCCAATGCCCTTGGGCTTTTCCCAAGCCCTACTAAGAAGCTGGTAACTTTAGGGGGGCCCTCTCAGTGGGACCTCCCCTTTCAGGAGCCCTTAACTAACCAGGGGGGACTCCCCTCCCTTGTGGGAATCCTCTTTTCCCTGCAACTCACGGCTCCCAGGCCTGGAGGGTGGTCCTCGTCCTCTGTGCCAGGCTGCTGTCTCGCCTGTGATGGGCTGTGGGGGGGGGTATCGCTGTCCCCTGGAACAGGGCTCTGCTATGCAGGGCTTCTGGGGTCTTTGTCTTGGCCTGTTGGCTGGCTCAGTAGCCCGAGCACCATCTGGCTCTCTGGACTCAACCTTTTGCTATGGGTCGGTGTATCGCTGTCCCCTAGAACAGGGCTCTGCTATGCAGGGCTTCTGGGGTCTTTGTCTTGGCCTGTTGGCTGGCTCAGTAGCCCGAGCACCGTCTGGCTCTCTGGACTCAACCTTTTGCTATGGGTCGGAGGCCTGGGCCTGGGCCTGGGCTGCCTTGTGCAGGCTCGCTCCGCTCCTGGACCCTCCGTGCAGCGCCTCCTGCACCGAGCTCCCAGCCTCGTTCCGGGGGTTGAGGACCTGAGCCGCCCAAGCGCTCCAGAGATCCTACTCCATGCACCAGCCTGTGCAGTGTGTCTCTGGCCACATACCAAAGGTTGCAGACCTGAGCCGCCTCACGCAGCTCCCAAGGTCTGGACACCGTGTGCCGTGCTGCACACCGAGAGCCTAGCTGCTGGAGCCGTCCGCTGCTCCCCGATGATGGACGTCTTCAGGGGCGCTTCTGGGCTACTGCTTCACCCTGCTGAGCAACTCTCTTCAACTCCACCAAGCCCCGCTCTTCTCTCTCCTCTCTCCCGGATGTGTTCCCCTCATGCTGGGCACCCCGATCCTTTTATACACCCCAGGGCTCCGCCCCTGAAGTCTTCCTGACATGAGTGTTGCAGTCTTCAGTCAGGTCCACGGGGGGGAGGGACTCCTCTCCCCCTCCCCTCAGGAAAGGGGCGTGACTGAACTCCTCTTGCTGCCTCCTGATTGGGGGATGAGCTCCACCAATCAAAACAGCAAGATTTCAAGCCTGGGACTCAACCCAAGCTCCAAAAGGCAAGCCTGCTACACTAGTCAAAACCTAAACACAGACACAACAGCTGTATAACAAAAGTCCTACTCACACTGGGTCACCACTTCCCCACAAGCCATAACTTCCCCCTCACCGCTCTCCAGGGCAGCTTGGGCACTGGTCAGCCCATCTTCTGCAGCCCCCTTGCACATGAGGCCCTCTCCCTGCAGCCTGCACCGCGTGACTGGCCTGCTTGCTCCCAGGCCTTGGTTTTATGTGCCCTGGAGCTCTACCCCTTCCCGTCTGTTGGCTCCCCATCTACTCAGGAGTTTCCTCTTTGGCTGCTAATCAGCCTGCCCTGCTTGGTTCAGCCATCTCTCCTTGACCTAATGAGCCTGGGGTCTATTTAGATTGTGTGGTCAGACCTTCAACATACGCAGGGTTTTTTCTGGGATGTTGGATCAAATCATGCATTTTGGAAAACTTTCAAATCACATCTTCCTACTCCCTGGGTGAGCTATGTTTGCTATCTTCCTGCTAAGAAAACAGCCTCATTTTCAGGTTGAGTTGATCTCACTTCACCTCCTTTTGGATCTTGTTCTGCCTTAGTCTGCAAGATTGAAAAGCTCCCTCCCCCTCCAATCAGACCTCTCTTCCAGGTGGAAGTACCTACACTTCTGATCAAATCTCCTTTTCATCTTCCCCATGAGAAACTGAACAGATTGAGTTCCCTAATCCTAACACAGCAAAGTTTATGTTCTAGCCCCTGGACCATTTTTATGGCTCTCCTTTGAATTCTCTCCACTATTTCAACATCCTTCTTGAAGAGTGGACACCAGAGCTCGGCCTGTATGCTAGGAGTGATCCTATAAGGACTGTGTACAGAAGCAGAATTATTTCCCTACTTCTATTTCGGATCCTTCTGCTTCTATAACTATATTAACCCTGGCAGGTCTGTGCTGAGCATTCACATTGAGACCTACTGCGACTCCCAAGTTCTAAATTACTGCTTTACAAGACAGACATCCATTCTGCACGCTTTGTCGCCATGTATGCTAGACTGCATTAAAATGCATTATGATGGACTGTAGTCATAGGACAAGGTGCTTCAGATCTCTCTGAAAGCGCAATCAATCTGACCCCCAAAAATCTTTGTGTCATCTGCAACCTTAACCAGCAAAGATTTCATATCATCATCCAGCCACTGAAAAAGTACTGAACAGCATTGGACCATGAAGTGATCCCTGAAAGACCCTGCTAGTAACAGACCCACTTGCTGATGTCTCCCCATTAACAACTACATATTGTGGTCTGTCAGTGAGCTGGATTGAATCTATCTAACATATGCTGTTAATTCCATGTAATGCATGGTTTCATGGGGTAGTAAATTAAGTGTCTTGAAGAAATTCATGCATGCTGAATCAACCCAGCTGCCTTTATCAACCAGATATGTAATCTTGTCAATAAAAGATAACAGGCTTCTTTGAGAAGATCTACTTACTACGAAACAACACTGACTGGCATTAATTATATTTGTATTTCCCAATTAACCATTTGCTTATTTGCTTAGCACTGACGGCAGACTAACCAATCTATAGATCCCTGGGATAGCTCTTATACTCTTTTTGGAAATGGGCTGGCAGTCTTCAAATCCTTTGGAGTTTTTGTTTTTTCAAAATTGGAGCACGTGCAGTTCACAGCCAGTTCCTTTAATACTCCTGGGTGTAAGGTATGTTGGGTTGTTGATTTGCAAAAGTTTAATTTTAGCAGGGGCTACATATGAAGATACGTAGCCCATGGCAAACGTATGCCACTCATGACAAACCTGGCTCCTCTTAGTAACGCAGCTGCCAAAAATAGTGCAGTCACACTTCAGCCACAACCACAATCACTCCTTCTACCATGCCTCTAGCCTATTACCTGCACTTTACAGGCTAGCCAGGCTCTTATTCATCTGGAGACTTCCATTTTCCTGCGGGCAAATAAGTTTCCATTGCAGCTTTTTTATACCACCAGAGCAGTGTTAATTGTCTTTAAGACAAAGCATTGAGCTGCCTGACTTCTACTGGCTTCCCATGATATCTAGCTCCGGTATGGTAATAGCTTCACTGCTGTAATCTCTGAGAACATCATATTCTTTAATATATTTATCCTGACATCACTCTTGGGGGTAGGGTCACACTAGTGTCCCCATCTGGTGGCTGGTAAACTGCTCAAGCACATGGTTACGGAGGATGTTACGCAGGATGCAACCTGAACCCAGGGCTGCCAAGTCCCACATTTGGGTCATAGCACCTGCGCCAACCTCCCTTTCTGTTTTATTCAGTTGACCCCCTGGCTGAGTTAGTTAGCCATGGGGTGTCTACACAGTTGGTGCCTTTTTGGCAGCTTTGAAGCACACAGCTAGGAAAGACAAGTGAGCCAGCTGAGTTCTCCATTACAGGAAAGCAGGGCTTTTTGTGCTGGTACCAATAGCCTTAAGGAAAAGACCTAAATAGATAGGAAATATCATCTCCATCATTGCTTGAAGTCCCCTCCAGACTTCCATTTCTATAATTAATGGACTTCTAGAAGTGACTAATGCCAGCTATGTAATTCTGTACTAATGTAAAATATATTTAACTGTTACTGAAATATTATATGAAATGACTTTTGCTGTGTTTTTAGCATGTTTTGCCCCCTTTTTGCCATTAAAAACAACTCTTCCTATCTACCTCATACTGCTTCCTTATTGGGGGAATTTCAATGCGTTTTATACAGGTGTGAATGAATAGGCTCATCCTTACCATACACTCACCAGCCTGCAGCATGAATATGTGATTCAATGACAGGCAATTAAAAAAACCTATTATGAGATCCATGTATAAGATAAAGGTAATATATTAAAACCGTGGCAAGCTTAATTTACCAGTCTGAGTTATTGCATGCTATGAAGGGCCCTGTAGGTAAATGAATTAATAATAAAGTAGTTTTTTTAATGTTGCCCTTATATTAAGCATGGTGGAAACCACTGTGTCTTCTCCTGGCTGTCAGAGCTTCCTAGCAGCTTTGTATGTCTAATCTGGAAGATATCATCTGAACAACAATTCTTTTCCCCGACAGCTCCATTCTTCTGCCTGTCCCAATCGGCTCCAGATCTTTGTTGCTTCCTTATTAATTCCACCCTCATAATCAGAGTCTCTTTGATGATAATGACTTGACTTTGGGGAGAGGAAGTACAGTGAAATTATATGATTTTTGCTATTAAAATTCAGACCTTTTCTATAATTAAAAAGAAAGCATGGCGACAGAATCAGCACCCAGACACTGTGGGGACCAGATTCTCTGGGCACAATCCATCTGGAGTCACTGGAAGCCTTTCCACACGGGGTTTACACTGGCACCGAGACCCAGCTCCAGGCTGGCAGCCTTGATTCAGCGCAGTTCTTCCTGCTCCGTACAGGAGCGGTGGAGTGCAGCTCTAAGCTCTGTGTCCATTGCTCCATTTGGTTTAATGTTTCTGTGACAAGAAGAAGGGCTTGTCTATTTGACTTGTTGTACGTCTTATAAAATAAATTGCCTAGAATTTCTCCATTTTTCTTTGGCTTTTGTTTTTCTCTGCTGAACTGAGACAACACCACGTACTTCTGGCCGGAGAACGCTGAGTATTGTACAAGTGGGGCCTTTTATTTTCTTAAGGGAAAATCCAAGCACTTGAGGCTTGCTGCTACCAATCCCCCAGGCTCTCTTTTCAAACATAGGCACACGCTCCTTCCTGCTAGGGATTCTAGGTCATGTTTTCCAACAGGCTGCTCCTGCATGAAGAAGTCCTGCAATGAGAACGGCTTTCTAAATAGTGCAGTGGGCATTTATTCCAGACCCACAGGGAGTGAAATTCAAATGGATAGTGCTCCATGTGGGGAGCATGCTCTCTATGCCCACTAAGCCTTTATGAAGTTTCTCCAGTGATTATTAACGCAAAATGCACAAGCATGTATCTACCTCCCAGGGCCAAAGACTCAAGCTCCTTCCTCTTGTTCTTTTTCTGACCCCAAGATGTTTCCCCAGGTT
>NW_005842817.1:412468-414438 GCF_000455745.1 Alligator sinensis | reverse complement strand
CAGCAGGAAGATACCCTTAGTGCTCCCTGGCTTGCCTAGTAATCAGATTGCTGTTTTATCATGCAGGAGTGCAGGGTTCAGTCCCTCTCAGGGAAGGTAGGTGGACAACCAGCATCCCCCAGGGAGGTGATCTAGCAACCAGATTGCCAGACAAAAAACCCTGGCAGTGGATTTGGTCAGCTACAGCTTTGGGGGTTACACTGCTCTTTTCTTGTCCATCATAGAGCTGTATTACAACAGACCATAAGCAGACTTGGGTGCCTCTGGCACAGCCCTTAGTGGCTTCCAAGCATGTGCAGATGGGACCACCTTAAGGCAGAAACAGCTGCATACGTAGGAATCAGGCCACTGTGGCAGGTGAAAAGCAATATTAAAAGTATATTTACAGGGATCGGTCCCCTTAAAGATGCAGATAGGTGCCTGAGAGCAGATTTTCAGACTCTCCTAAGCAGGTTCCATGCCTAATTTCCTGTGATTTCTATGAGGTTTTTAAGTGCTTTTGAATATCCCAGTGGGCATCTGGCTTCGCCTTTACCCACATAAAGTCCTTTGAATATGTGAGCTGCCCTAGGAAGTCTGTGTCAGGGCAGAGACTTGAACTGGGGTCCCCCAGCATAGGGCTAGCATGGATTCATATCAACTTCACAGATGCCAGAGGTAGGAGAGGTTTCATTTTTCTTCTCAGTAACAGCAGCTGGGAATGTCTCACGTGGATTCTGCTTATCATGGATCCATTTGCTCTTAAGTACTAATGACCACTGTTGTGCTGACACTTTCCGCACAGCACTCAGAGGCCAGAGAAAGCAGAAAGCCTGTGGGGGTGGAAGGCCGAGACCCTCATATCTGAAAGTGGGAGGCTGTCCATAGGAACAGAGTCTTGTAAGAAAAGGCATGGGGAGTACGTTGTGCCACGCACTGCAATAGCCGGGGAAATAGCAGCTTCTTACTCTGTGGCAATAAGCATTTTATTGTCCCATATACTGGTCATAAATTCTCCAGCTGGTCTGATAACAGGCAAAGAGGAGGATTAGATAACTATTTATCTAGAACCGTGTCCTTAATTTATCCATCCTGGCAGGAAAACACCTTCTTAGTTTAGTAGTTTGAGTCTCGCCACTCTAATTCCTGCCTGAACTGGACTGTGATGAAATCTGAAAGTCTTTTAGGGTTTCTACTGCATTCGGTCCAAGAGAATGAGGAAGAAAGGGAGGGGTAGGATTCTGCCCTCCCTTACTCTCAATGCAACCTTGGTACTATTATATAATTGCTATATTACAATATAATTGTTATATTATGATGGTGTCCCAGGGCTGTGAATAGGGACAGGGCCCTATTGTGTTCAGCTCAGTGCAGGTACCTCAAAAGTCACATTGCACCCCACAAAGAGTTTACAGGCTACAAAAGCAAAGGATGGCTGTCTTGTCCCCTTGCACTGGGCAGCAGGCAGGTATGCATTCACTGGGGAAGTTACACACTGCATAGCTTCTGGTAGTTAAGTCCATTGCACACGCTGGGGCTCCTGCATCCCCCTATACAGGCCACACAAGCTCCCTGCATGCCTTCCCCCATGAAGTCTCCCTTCTCTGCCCTCCATTAGTCTTCTTTCTTTCAGGGAGCCAACAGCTATCAGGACGTTAACATCTTAAACCTCCTTAGAGGTGGGGCAGAGCTATGATGTATTATTATGCTGAAGGTGTTAACAAACAGTTCTTGAGGTTGCAGCTGTGCTAAACTGATGATAAGAATCCCATACATCCCAACTTCCCTGTTCTGGTTTGTTCCCAGCATTAACAGGGTTCTGCTCATTTATGCCTAGGACATCACCAGAAATGTTGGTGGTGATCAGACATAAATACCACCTGCGAGGCATGGGGCATGGTAAAGGGAAGGTTTTGGAGCCACGTATCTAGCCCATAAGGCTTAGGGTGTCTCAGGAGGCACTGACTTTGAGCAAGACCTGGCACGGGATC
>NW_005842817.1:410888-412437 GCF_000455745.1 Alligator sinensis | reverse complement strand
CAGGGTCTAGTGGGGTGCAGCAGGACCATGATCACACAAACTCATGGGTAGCCCCGCAACTTATTATTTCAACCAACAAGACATGGCAGGGGAGCTCAGAAGGTGCCCACAGGGTGGAGCAGGCACAGTCACAGAGCCCTAGGGTCATCACAGCCATCCCTGGGGATCCCATGCTGTGACAGCGGCTAATTCAGATGCTTGTTATTGTCTTTAACTGTGGGGCTAAGCTGTACTGCTACCTAGCGCATCCACAAGTGACAGATAGTGGAATGACATTTGGGGAAGGTTAGCTGTGAAATAAGCAGGGGTAACTCTGATGAATAAGCAGCTGTGGACCAAGTAGCGGCAGCACAACCAGGATGTGGTGAGGACAGCAAAGGGCAATAGTTTTCCTCCTGAAGAGCGACATATATCCTTTGATGGTCTGTGACATGGAGAGTACAGATCGCCACTATAATAAGCCTGCCCAGCCCCCAGCCGTGGGTCTGCAAGTTGTCAGCAGCAGAACAGGTAGCAGAAGATGTTAGCGTCTCAATGGCTGTGAAGATGAATGAAGGCTGCAGCGGAGCAGGATTCCCAGTTGTTGTGATCTCCTTGCCATTAGATCAAGGCCCCGTTGTGTCAAGAGCCATGTGGAAGCGATGTACAGCAGCTTCTCCACAATAAAAGAAGTCACACACCTCTTTATAAATATGGCAAAGTGATAGTGATGGCTTCTTGGAACCAGGAGGATTTCTTGCCTTCTTCTACAAGGCTGAGGCTGTAGACCATGGGGTTGGGCTTGAGTTTGAGCTTGGGTTTGATTTTCAGTGCTGTGAGACCAGTTTCTGTTTTGGTGTCTGTTATTAATGATACTGTCTGAATACCCTTGGGGATAAAACCAAAGAGATGCATAGGCAAGGGAATCACTCCACCTAATCACATGTCTACATGACAGATACTCAAGGCCCACTCTGTTTCAACAGCAATTCATCCCTAGGCAAGCTGCTTCCACCTTCCTCAGGGACAACAATGGAGAAGGGCAGCCCTTGTTTTCTGCCATGCCATGCCCACTGGAGAAGCTCACCCAGAGGATGTGTTGAATTAATACCTACACCCCTCCCTGGCCTCTGGGTGCACTTTCTTCCCAGTCTGCACTGGAAATCCTCTCTCTAGCTTCCCCGTGGGCTGCTTTCAGCAGATGCATTCGCCTGGGTGGCCCTCCATTGTGATTTATCCCAGCCACAGCTTAGGTAAAATTGGAGTGAATCTACCCCTTTTATCATCAATTTAAACTTAAACAAGGCAGGCTGAATTGTATCCTGGGTTACATTTTGTACAGCTTCATTGAAGCCACATAAGCATGGATGGAGTTGATGGCAGAATGGCTCTGCTCCTGGATCCCACCTGAGACCTTCTGTGACTGGTGCCTCAGGTTGCACCACAGTTTCCAAATTTCCTTTAGTTCCTAACAAATTCAGGATCCAGAACAGCCCATTGTAATGTACTTGAGGAGCCTCCTCACATTTTAACAGTTTGGGTCAGTCCTCATTGAAACCAAGGTAGGGGT
>NW_005842817.1:399572-410857 GCF_000455745.1 Alligator sinensis | reverse complement strand
CTTCCTTTAAGATGGCACACGCTACTTTATGAATGTGATAGTCTCCAAACTGAAACAAAGGCACACCCAAGGCCACAGAGGAATCTGCTCTGTGTGATTGCTGGGTATTGTTTGAGGAAGGGGTGTGCAGGTGAGAAGAAAAAGCAGAATGTTTGTGAAAGAAAGGGAAGGACCGCAATGTGAAACACAACCTGAAGACGCAATTCATAGTGCAATGAGCTTTGAGAGGGTACTTTAAGGACAAGGGGGTAGGGGTGAGAAATAAGGCTTGGTAGGTTTGGGTTTTGTTTTTCATTACATGGGCAATATGGGTTTTTTTCTTTGCCACCTGTTGCAAAAATTGTTTAACAAATTGATGAATCATCAACGGAGCTTGATTGTCAACAAAGCTGCAAAAAATTTATTGTTCATGTTCTAAATTTTAGACCTGAAAGAGCTTGGCAGTTTTGAAAATAAAGCACTGGTTTGCACAGGGAAACAATCTCTGATTAGTTGAATCCTGCTCCGTGCAGGAAAACAGGAACATTTTACATTCCCAGTAAATAGATAGGTATTGCTTTGATGCAATCTCAACTCTACCGATGTCTCTTCCTAAGCTAACTCATATAATATCTCTGCTCCAAATACAAGACCCCAGTTTTTGGCTGACTGCTTGGGTTAAAAGGAGTCACAGTACCTTTCACTCCAGTGGCATTTGTACAATTGTATCTGAATTGTGCACCAGTTCATCATGTAGCTGATGCAGGGGAAAGCAGAAGTAAACCTACTCAATTTTGCTTCAGGGTCTTCTTTAAAAGTCATCTGCCTATCAGACTCTCTACTAATTGCAAGCTTTGTTTGATAATTTTAAAACAAGGCAGGAGATTGGGACATCTGGGTTGTACTCAGCTACTGACCCTTTTTGTGATGCTGGCCAAGACACTTTTCTTCCTCCGTTTCCCCTTTTGTAATATTGGGATAAGTTGCTGTAAGACTTCACATGGTACATGAAGTGCTTTGAGAGTCTCAGCTGAATAGAGCTGGAAATTATAACAGCAACCACTTTATTATAGTAAGCTTTAAGAGCAGACATCCTCTACTGGTATCCTTGTGGGAAGGTGGGTTTCCTGCCTCAGGCAGGGGCTTGGACTAAATGCCCTCTTGAGGTCCCTTCCAGCCCTACTTCTCTATGACTGGAAGCACCATGCTTGCCTGAGATGAATCCCTGATGGGACAGAGAAGGCCTCTTGCGTGATAGACATTACAAAACCAGTCGCAGAACCTGGTTCAACTGCATCTGGTTCAGCTAAACTATGTTCATCGAGCTTTAGTTATCTTGCGATGATCAGGCCCCTTAATGAGATATAACCCCATGCACGTGTATCATGTTATGGGTTGTAACACATTATCGGGTTGTAAAGTATAATGTCTATCATGGCCTTTTGATGCAGATTGGAAGTGCCATGGTGAATGTATCACAGAAGCTGTAGCACAGAGGAGCAACCCCTCCCTCTTTATGTGCCTTACTTACTGATAAAAATCTTCCTTAATATAGAAGTAAGGTGCCCCACAGGTGTCTTGTGCCCCTTTTGAGCGCAGAGGAGGGTGTAGGCCTGGGTTCCCTTCCCCCACCCCCTTTCTGTGAAGCACAGAATATCTGGCAAATCTCCTCTGTTTTGCTCACCTGGCTCTTAGTCCTGGCCACTGATTTATCATCAAAACTTACCTTCACGTATCAAGATGATGAGCTTGCAGACATCGTTCAGTCTGTGTTCATGTTGAACAATTGCTCTTAGGGGATGCAAATGCAGTTTCTCACCCAGGATCAACTAGCCATGAGGATGTTGTGGGGCAGTGTGGCCTGGGCTTGCCAAACAGCACCACAAAGCACCCGCTCTTTGTTTAGCTCACCGTGCCACCGTCATAGGTTCTTGATGGTAACTGGACATTCCTAGATAGGTACAGCTATCGAATGATGACTAGATGAAAAAGTAAATTCCTGGCTCCATAATGAAGGCCACCGATTTCATATCACTTGTGACATAAATTATGTCTTCACCCAGGTTTCTGCAGCAGAAATTCCTAAGTATTAATCCTTCTGAGGTCATCAGCACAAGTGCCAGAGCCTGCCTTAGCAGGACAGCCATGGTAAAACAAGTGTTTCCAAAGTGCTGTAGCCTCAGTGGCACTTGGCGCTTCCAGAGAGAGCTCTTCTGGAGTCCGTGGGGCTGTTCTGGAGTCCAGGGACTCCAGTAACCTAGGTTCTCCCTGCCCTTGATGAAAATAGAAGACGAGCTACTTTCACTTGGAGTTCAGAGAGGTGCCAGGTGGTGTGAAGCCCAGATACTGTTCATAGATTCATAGATGTTAGGGTCAGAAGGGATCTCAATAGATCATCGAGTCTGACCCCCTGCATAGGCAGGAAAGAGTTCTGGGTCTAGATGACCCCAGCCAGATGCCTATTTAACCTCCTCTTGAAGACCCCCAGGGTAAGGGAGAGCACCACCTCCCTTGGGAGCCCGTTCCAGACCCTGGCCACTCTAACTGTGAAGAAGTTCTTCCTAATGTCCAATCTAAATCTGCTCTCTGCTAGCTTGTGGCCATTATTTCTTGTAACCCCCGGGGGCGCCTTGGTGAATAAAACCTCACTGATTCCCTTCTGGGCCCCCGTGATGAACTTATAGGCAGCCACAAGGTCACCTCTCATCCTTCTCTTGCGGAGGCTGAAAAGGTCCAGGTTCTCTAGTCTCTCCTCGTAGGGCTTGGTCTGCAGGCCCTTAACCATACGAGTGGCCCTTCTCTGGACCCTCTCCAGGTTATCCACATCTCTCTTGAAGTGCAGCGCTCAAAATTGCACACAGTACTCCAACTGCGGTCTGACTAGCGCCCGATAGAGGGGAAGTATCACCTCCTTGGCTCTGTTCATCATGCATCTGCTGATGCACGATAAAGTGCCATTAGCTTTCCTGATGGCTTCGTCACACTGCCGACTCATGTTCATCTTGGAGTCCACTAGGACTCCAAGATCCCTTTCCCCTTCCGTGCCTCCAAGCAGGTCATTTCCTAGGCAGTAGGTGTGCTGGACATTTTTCCTCCCTAGGTGCAGCACTTTGCATTTCTCCTTGTTGAACTGCATTCTGTTGTTTTCCGCCCACTTGTCCAACCTGTCCAGGTCTGCTTGCAGCTGTTCCCTGCCCTCCGGTGTGTCCACTTCTCCCCATAGCTTTGTGTCATCTGCAGACTTGGACAGAGTACACTTCACTCCCTCGTCCAAGTCACTGATGAAGACATTGAAGAGTATTGGTCCAAGGACCGAGCCCTGCGGGACCCCACTGCTCACACCCTTCCAGGTCGATACCGACCCATCCACCACGACTCTCTGGGTGTGACCCTCTAGCCAATTCGCCACCCACCGGACTGTGTAGTCATCCAAGTCACAGCCTCTTAACTTGTTCACCAGTATGGGGTGGGATACCGTATCAAAGGCCTTCCTGAAGTCTAAGTAAACAACGTCAACCCCTACTCCTGCGTCCAGGTGTTTTGTAACCTAGTCATAAAAAGAGACTACATTAGTCGGGCATGATCTACCTGCTACGAACCCGTGCCGGTTTCCCCTCAGCATAATTTTTCCTGCCAGGCTCTCGCAAATGTGAGCCTTGATAATTTTTTCAAAGACTTTGCCAAGGATGGAGGTGAGACTGGCCTATAGTTGCCGAGGTCCTCCTTCCTCCCCTTGTTCTACAGGCTCATTCCCTAACTTCTCTTCCAGCCCATAACTCCAGGGTTAAGCAATGTTGTCAAAAAGCAGAGAAGGAATATTTAGACTTGAGAGGCAGAATAGCTTGAGATTAACTATGTTTAATAGCTTTATTCTAGAACTACATTTGATATGAACAGGGCTGACGGGATTCAACAGTGTTCGTAGGAACACCTGGTAGATTTGAGGGAGGAAGGCAAAACTAGCACTTTCTCGCTATGGGTGTTGATAGGGCCAGTCTAGTCCACACCACCAGGACAGGCACTTCCAGGACGGAGAGGCTACCACGCTTAATATCAAAGCTGGGGAAAGCAAGAACACCTAACAAGCCTGGTCCTGGCCATGCCATCATCACTGAAGGTGGTTTTCATGGCATAACCATCGCCCACAAGTTCCTTTATATTAGGCTGCTGTGGTGCTTTTGGTTGCTGCTGCCTCATGACATTTGCTTTTTCTCTGACAGTAGGCTACATCTTAGGACTTATTTCAAATCCTGGTGAGAAGTCAGACTTGACCCATCAACTTCAAATAAATGGTTTGGGGTCAGGGTCTCACTTCTATAAAACAAGATGAATGCCAAATGAAGGCAGTGTGGTTGTCTTTTTAATGCAGTTCATTCAGGGAGTTTCAACAAGACGTTTAAAATATTTCCTTATTTCAGCTACCTGCTGGCTGGCTCCTGGTAGCAAAAGAGAAGTGGCTTTTCTGTAATGGCAAAAGATAAAATGCAGTTGTCTTCTTCTATAGAAGATGTCCCAGAATTTCACCTGAAATCCAGATTTTGGTTTGTTTTTCCTTTTAAGTTCTGAGCCACAGGGTTAGGTGCAGTCTAGCAGGTAGACCTAGGCCAAATAGAGTCTGTGAGCAGTGAGAGGTGAAACTTGTCAGTAATCCCTGGAGGTGCCTAGGGTTTGCACATGGATTTCCCAAAAGACTGCAGCTGTGTACAAACTCAGAGCTTTTTGAAAACACTCAGCCCATGGGAGCTCTGGGAGTTGAGCACCTCTGAAAATCAGGTCATTAGCTCTGTGATCTTTTTCCTTGCCGAAGGAAGCTGTCAAATATAGCTTGGGCTGGTTTAATTCTAGAGGCAGGCAGGCAAATTGGAACAGTAGCATCAAGTGAGAAATGAATTCTTCCATTTCATTCAACATTAGATCATGTCAACCTGGGACCTGAACTAGCTCCGATAGAGATCAAAGGCACAACTCCTATTGACTGCAATGCAAATGAACCATTTCACCTTTGACTGCCAAGACTAAAAGTCACAGTGGTCCTGGTCCTTAAAGGTAGAAGTGATGGATGTTAACTGTGTCCTCTTCCAGGGTTTCTTCTATGACTATGTGGCAATCCTTCCCTCTTTATGTGCCTTACTTACTGATAAAAATCTTCCTTAATATAGAAGTAAAGTGCCCCACAGGTGTCTTGTGCCCCTTTTGAGCACTGAGTTAAGTAATGATCAAACCTCTAAAAGCCATAAAATTAAGTTGAGATTTCAGGCTTAAGCTTCTGAACCCTAGAAAATACAGTGGTGAGATACACACCTCCCATCTTTTTGAACTGATGGTCTGCCCCTGGTTCTGCCCATAGTATTTCACAAGGGTTTTCTGGCCATGGGAGTGTTAACAATGAGGTAGCTCCTGATCTGAGCAGCTCCTTCCTTAAAGCCAAGTTTTGCCTTGGCAAAGAGAGAGCATTTGACTGAGCTACCATTGTCCATCCTGAGGCCTATTCCCTGACTCATCTGCAAAGGCAGAATGCAAGTATGTGCATTTATGGACCTATTAGGGTATATCACTCAACAGGAGTTGAATTAAAGCTGCATTAACACATACCCTCACTCTGTATTTCTTGGTTTTCAGGACTTGAAGTTGGAAATACTTGAAGGAAGTGTTTCATTGCCTGATTTTTAGAGATTTGAGCACCCTGAACACATCTGAACAGCTCAACATGCCACGTGTTAAGATAACCTTAACTGTGTCAGCAAAGTTGTAGTCAGTGAATCTCCTGGGGGGAGGGGGGGTCTTCTTTTTTTCAAAAGGAAGAGAATGTGTATTGTAGGCTTCATGTAAGTTTGCAGGCAATGAGCTCTTGTGACAAAGTCATAAGAGTAAGACCTCACTTTTCTGCTTTTCAAAGCAGGTAACAGCCTTATCCTTATCTTATAGATAGTTGACCTCTCCAGGGAGCAGAGAGGTGAACTGACTCAGCGAATGTGACCCAGCAGCAGAGACAGAGGAAGCACCCAGTTCTCACAAGTGTTTTTTTTACATAATTACTCTATGATACCTGACCATACCTTCCCCTCCCCGTGGAATGGGGATAACGGCCCTGCTTTCAAATGCCTGGAGGTATCATCCCTGACCACTGCTGTGATCTGGGTCCCGAGCCTTGAGAACTTCCCTACATGGTGGTTGCACAAGCTTTATGTGCATGACAAAAGACTGACTGATGTATCTCTTTCTCTCCCTCCCTCTCAACACACCTTCCCAACAGTTCTTCAGAATATGTTATCCCCTCCTCCCTGAGAGCATTTTCAGGTCATTCTCCCCTTCCCTGCCCTTTAAGTTATTAACATTTGAGAAGCCTTTACTAGATCAAAAGTTACTCTTTGCTGTCTGCTGTCCATTGCTATGTCCATGTCACAGGCAGGAGTTTATTCGAGTTGTACTTTCCTGAGGACATAAAGCCAAGCTTTGCACCAGGCTGTCCCCACTTCACTATTTTCCTCCACCAAGGGGGGGCCCTTCCAATTCTTTGCCCCTCATGCCCATGGATGGCCTTCCCTCCCTTCAAGCTAGTGGTGCTCTCCTTCTCACTCCCATCAGCCCCTGAACCTCACATAGCATGAATTTTAACTTTGTATGGTTTCCGGCAGGTTAAATTCATATCATCACGAGAGAGGCCTAGACAGACGGGCAGGCCCCACATCATACCATGTGTGTACACAGTCTCTCAGAGGGAAAACTAATCTCAGACTATAACCCTGTTCCTACGCCGAACTTTTCATTGTTTCACTGCTCGGATCAATTTGTAGCCCTCCCCCTGACCTAAACCCAGCCCTCCTCCCCTACTTCTCCGTACCATTTTACATTCCTCCCAATAGCTTTGTGTCCCTTGCTACATCCCTAAGGCCTTCTCCCCCTAATTCTCACCCACTTTTCTGGCTCCTGTCTTTCCTCTCAGAGCAAGAACTGGTACATGTAGTTTATTTCCTCTTTGAAAACAGCTTGGCGCGCTGCTGTGCTCAGATCACAGCTCCCCGAAATGTGAAAGGAAACGGATAGCAAAATGCTTGCAGTTCTTTTATGGATTCCTACACAATTAATCCAAATTGGCTGCATGCAGCTCAGGGTCAGTGTTCAAATCTTATCTTTTATGCCCACTCAGACCTCATGAAAACCGGCTGACTAAAAGTGTGCCCCAGCTACTCTTTTTGTGGCTGTATGTTTGCCATGTGCCAGGTCAGAGACCCTGGCTCTTCCCCCCACCCCCCAAAAATTTTTCAATATTGCTTTTTCAAGAGGTGGGAAGTGCCATGAATCAATCGGCATAAAAGCTGAATGTCTGAGATCAGTTTGAGCTTCAGATGTATGCGAGGAAAAAAAGACAGTAGGATTAATACAGGCAGCCCTTGGATTTACGACACAATTGGTTCCTGAGAACTGCGTCGTAAGTCAAAACGTAACTCGGAACCAATTTTCTCATAAAAAACAGTGTTTTAAATGGGGGATTAGTTCCTGAACCAAGGCCCGATGCCCTATTTTCACCAAAAATACCCCAGAATGTTGTACTCGATCAATAATAGATGAGTAATATAGCTACATTAATGTTTTTATATCGTAAATAGCAATCGTATTGATTTGGAAGGACTTATTTGAGGAGACTTTGCTGGACTTTTTGAAGGACTCTTGGTTGGAGTCTTCTCAGGAGTCCTGGCTGCAGGTTTTTCTGGAGTCTTGTCTGCTTTCTTAAAGAAAGTGTCCAAGGACGTTTGGACAGATGTTCTCCAGGGAGATAGGCAACACAGCAAACTTGTTCGTTGGCGTGGTGTCGCATCGGATCAAGCATTGTAAAGTCGAAACTGACCTCAGAAAGTTGAAACAGGATGTCAATTTATAAACATTGTAAGGGCAAAACGTTGTAACTTGAAATGTTGTAAGTTGAGGACATGGGATAAAACCACCTGAAAACTAGCAGGTCTGCCTAACCACCACCCTCCACTATGACATCCGTGAGAAAGAGCTATGTTTGTCATTGTCCAAAACAAAGCCATAGAAAAGTCTTCTCAGGACTGAATGATTCAGGCAAAGGAATTCTGCTGGGTATTGTTGGGATGAAAGAGGGAGGGTTAGAAGCAGACAGAGAAGAAATCAAGACACTTCCAATCGGTAGCACAACCCTAAAAAAGTCTCAGAGAAAATACATAAATAGGCACGCTGTTGGGAGGAGTTTAGTGCATGAACAAGGAGTCAGTCTCCTGTTGTATGTCGGCGTGGACCTAAAAGCAGGTGGGAAGGACTTGCATCCTCCCAGAGGGGTAGAGGCCACGGAGATCCTGGCACAAACATGGGGAAGAGGAATGTGGGGCTCACAGCTCAGGGCTCCAGTCCAATGGCTGTGCTGCCAAGGTTTTGCTTCTTTCTCTTCACCCACTCTTCCCCTCTACCACTTATCCATAGTTCTCCCCTGCACATCATTTCCCTTGTCTCACCACAGCCCCAAAATGCTCTTTCCACTTCCTCCTCTACCAACCAACCTTCTCCTCCCCAAGCCAACATTCATAGAGGTATTTTTTCTTTTCATTTGACCATTTGCTGACTTATCTGCTCTACTCAGATTACATTGCCTTACACTGTGCAGATTTTAGTAACTCATTTACAAATTTCAGGCAATGAGAAGAAACAAACCAAAAGCGACTGAGTACAGATCATAATGAGCATCTACTCCATAGTCCTCTCAGCCATCTAGCTGCTTAGCTACCCCATCTACACACAGACGTAGACACTTTTTGCTACGTAAGAGTTTCTCATACACCTCCGTAGACAGCGATGCTCTTTATCGAATACCATTGTATACCATGTTCAGTGTTGCTTCCTCCAAGGTGAAAAGGGTGCCATCCACTGGCTGGAATAATTGCTGAGTAACAAAGAACCGTTATGGCATAACCAGAGCCTGGATTTTTATCTGATCATGTGCACAAAACCAGTTGGTTGAATCTTTCCCACCTGAAAGCTTTTTGGTAGGAAGGGCTGTCATTTGGGAACTTGTTACTCGAGTGACCCTGTTTTAAATCAGAAACCTACCATGACCCTACACATAAGCATACCTAGGACCAAAACAGTTCATGAGCATGTGGGACCATTTTCAACAGGGTTCTCCGCTGTGACAATAGCAGTTAGCTCTAGTGACAGAAAACGCACAGGAAAATGGCTCCATCTCTGTCCACAACTGTGATGGGAATCTCTTCTGAATCACTAACTCCCAGAGCTGGGGGGTCAAGTAAGGTACCTTAAGGCAGAGGCATAACAGGACAGCTCCATGCCTGCAGTTGTGGCTATTTCTATGCCTAAGACTAGGACTGTTGCCCCAGTTGCCCTCCCCCAGTTACACTACTGCCTTAAGGTGTACATCTAGCAGGGTATTGTGGAGGAGAAACAGAAACCACCATTTTCCTCACTGCAGAGGTGATGGAGCATACAAACAACATTTTCATTGTGGGGGAAAAGAAAGCTAATATGTTCAAAATCTGAGGAAAACTCCTCCATAAGGGACAGGTGACAAAATATTAGTGTAGGGGTACTGCTGCGAATGAGGATTTATTGGCCATTTGTGCGACGGAAAAAAACACACATAAAATATGGGGCTGTCAGTGAAAGAGCTGCAGTGCTTTATCTACATGAGGCTGTGTTAATAAAAAATAGTAATCATACACGGGTTGGTTTCTGCATCGCTTGAAGGATCCACCACCTGATCCAATCTATCATCTGCCTAGCTTAGCTGCTTGCTTGTTTGCCTTGCCTGCCTTGGATGTAAACAGGGAATCTAGACACACAACTGTGGGCACGGATGCCATTTACATCACCTTTGCACAGATATAAATGATGCCTGCCTCGGGAGGAGACATGCTCACTCATCTTGGAGTATTTGGCCCAGTTATAGCACTTCACCGCTAGTGTGGGGGGAGGAAGTCATAGCTTATTTGCCTACATAGCCTACATCAGTGGTTCTCAGCCTTTTTAGACTCAAGGCACGCCTCAAATAGATTCAAGGCACCCCTTGAAACATGCCAGCCCTTAGTTTTTGCTTTGACTACAGAAAAATAATAAAGCAATTATGTTGCAAAGCTCTCAGAAAGACCACAAATTCCAGGATTTATCTTGTGAATCATGTCTGCACACCCTCACAGCGCTCACGTTGTGTGGCACCCGTGGCACTTTTGAGAGGCTCTCGAGGCACCCCAGCAACGGCAACATGTAAGGGGTGCACACTGATGCATTTGCACCCCAAGATTGGCTGTGCCCCCCCTGAAATTGGCCGCCAGCAGCGTCTGTGTGCGGTCGCTGCTTGCCACCCTCCCCCCACTGCCGAGACCGCTGCAATCCCCCACAGTACCCCCACAGCCTCAGGAGGCACGAGGCGTTCATACACCCTACTGCTGGATTATGACATGCTGAGGCCCTAAACTATGTCCAGTTTAAGAGGCCCCATATGATAAAAATAATCCACGAAAGTGGATTTTCATGACATTTTAAGATGAATTATATTTCTGCACAACTTTATGAACTCAAGATGAATAATCACTGTGGAGTCATACATATGTATATTTTTGTCATATTAGAAGGAAAACGTCAAGGTTTTTTTTTTTCTATTTAGAGGCCCCTCATATTGCGAGGCCTTAAACTGTACCTAAAATAGCTAAAGCCTAAATCCAGCACTGAGGCCCCCCCACAAAGGACCTGGCACCCTGCTTGAGAATCGCAGGCTGCCCACCGACCTCAATGGCACCAGGACCTCAACCAAGCGGCTGCCCATTTCGAGGCCAGAAGAGAGCGCGGAGGACGGGAAAGGAGAGGAATCCCAGCCTGCAGCCCCGAGGAAAAAAACACAACTTGTGCAAGCAGATCTGCGGCCAGAGGATGGGACTGGTGAAGTCTCCCCCAGCCCCATCCAGGGCCGCGGTGGAGATCACTCTGGGATGCCTGCAGATATTTGCGCGTGTGGCCAACCCCGGTGCTGTGTTGGAGGCCGGTGTGTTTTTACTGCTGGGCTTTTTCACTTCATGTCAGCATGGAAGGGGGGTTGGTTGATTTTTAGCCTGCTGTCAGCACAAATTTTGTTTCCTGAAATGCGTGTGTTGCGGCGGTCGGGGTCAGATCTCCATCCCCTCGCGTCCTGCTTGGCTTCGGGCTGGCGAGAAGGGCCAGGAAGCTGCACTGGGGCTGAGGGTGAACTGCGCGGCAGCAGGTGGGAGCGGCGGCTCGATTGTGACGTCACAAAGGATGGCCCCGCCCCGCGGGGAGGGGCGCTGCGGCCCGATTGTGACGTC